>NC_142164.1:23933863-24236893 GCF_024610735.1 Ursus americanus
TTCATTTGAATAAATTTTAAATAGAAACACTGTTACTAAGTATTGAACACTAGCTGATATATGTTCTGAAATACTTATGGTGATATATACTAATGTCTACAAATTATTTTGAAATATTCCAGAAGTAAAATGGATTAATAGGTGATAAAGTTTGAAAAGATGGATAGATATGTGTTAAACTACATATAGTAAAATATTACTGGTGGAATTGAGGTGGCGGATATATGAGCATTCACTGTAAAATTCACTAAACTGAACTGTATGTTTGAAAATTCTAAATGCATTTCTAATTATTTTTAATATAATAAATAATATGTTAAAATAACTTCAAAATAATAATGAAAATGTTCAAAAGCAAAGAGAGTATTATGTATATTACAAAATTTAAAAGTTTCATCCATGTAGTTGCAAATAGCAAGATTTCCCTTTTAAAATAATATTCCATTGTGTTTATATACCACAATTTCTTTTTTTAAGATTTTATTTATTTGACACAGAGAGAGAGAGAGAGCACAAGTAGGGGGAGCAGCAGGCAGAGGGAGAGGGAGAAGCAGGCACCCTGCTGAGCAGAGAGCCCAATGTGGGGCTCGATGCCAGGACCTTGAGATCATGACCTGAGCTGACAGCAGACGCTTAACCAACCGAGCCACCCAGGCACCCCACATACCACAATTTCTTTATCTATTCATTTATTAACAGACACAGGTTGTTTCCATGTCTTGGCTATTGTGAATAATGCTGCAGTGAATATGAAGCAGGGATCTCTCTTAAATAGTGATTTCATTTCCTTCAGACATAGACCCAGAAGAGAAATCTCTCTGGGTCATTTGATAGTTATATTTTTAGTTTATTGAGGAATGTCCATCTTTCTGGTTGTGAGGTGACATCTCATTGTGATTTTGATTTTCATCTCCCTGATGATTTATGATGTTCAGCACCTTTTTATATATCTGTTCCTAGAAGACACAATGCTTACTGAAGTAAGTCACACACACACACACACACACACACACACACACACACACACACACACCTGCATTATCTTACTTACATGTGAAATCTAAGAAAAATCAAATACATTGAAACAGAAAGTAGAATGGTGGTAGCCAGGTACAAGGGAAGTGGAGGAAATGGGGAGATGTTGGTCAAAGGGTACAAAGTTACAGTTATGTAGGATAAATAACTCTGGAGATCTAATGTACAGCATGATGACTATAGTTAATAACACTGTGTTGAATACTAGAAATTTATTAAGAGAGAAGATTTCAGGTGTTCTCATCACAAGCAAAAAAAAAAACTATGTGAGGAGATGATATATTAATTAGCTTGACTGTAGTAATCATTTCACTTATATGTATATCAAATCATTGTGTTGTATGCCTTAAATATATATGTTTCTTATTTTTAAACTTTTTAAAAATTAGAAAGGGTGGTTGAATTAAATTAAAAATTAAGTGAGCTCTATAACACACTACCATTTTGTATATTAAGTATATACACACAGCAGTGCTAATATTTTAGAACATTGCAAACATATTCAAAAGAATATATTGAACATACTAAAATGGAAGCCTATGAGAAAGATGGGAATTGAGATCAGGAATGAATAGGGGAAATAAATAAGAGTAGCCTTGTATAGATTGATGAAGAGAGTGAACCATGAATACTTTAACTCTCCATGCTTAAAGGTCCAGAAAGAAAAAAAAAGGGGGAAATTGGATATGTGCTAACTAGAAGCAGAGTATCCTATGTAATTGATTTGGGGAACACATTTGGCTTTCTTTGGTTGGTCCAAAATTGAAAGTGAAGGCAAAATTGGGAAAGCTGGCAGTCTTTGACTGCCATGATGATGAGAATGATACATAAATAGGGTATCTTCAAGGATCTGAGTAGTCGCTGGCAGAAGGCAATCATCTCCTCTTGATGAAATTATGTAGGCTATGTGTTTCTATGTGCATACATCTCTGTAGCTTAATCTACAAATAATTTAATTCATAATGTATTTTGTAAGAATTTATTTCATTCTCTTTCTTATGATATTGTTTTACAATAGAGATAGCCCAATCAACACCTCTTAATTGTACTATGGTCTGTGGAAATTACAAAGGAAATAGAGGTCATAACCCAACCCTTACGGAGTTGCTTAATCTAATGGGGAGATCAGGCAAACACAAATAAACACAGGTAATGGAAACACAATCAGCCACAGTTATCCAAACATGTCTGGGAGAAACACCTCATAATTATATTTAAAGACAAGATCCCAGCTATGTAATAACTCTACCCTTTGACCCCTGGTACTTAGGACAGGGCCTTACATCAAGAATTAGAAAAACTGGATTTTGCTTCCAAGTCCAGTCAAGTGGCTTTAGGCAAATTAGTATCTGAGCTGCACTTTCCTTGAAAATAGTTGGGATTTTAGTCCCTTCTCTGATGACCTCAGAAATTATCATGAGGATTAAGTGATAAAATATGTGTGAAAGTGTTTTGTGAAGTGGAAAGCTATAAGCATATTTGAGGAAATATTTTCTTGAAGGTACTTTTTTGCTTATGCAGATCACTCCCCCCAGAGTGTCCACACCTCTCACTTTGCCAACTTAAGTAGACTCACCTCACATTCCATCTTCTCAGTGAAACCTATATATGGTCTTTGCATATCCTGAGCTCCTATATCCACTCATTAGTTGTTTCCTTTCCTCATACTGCCTGGCATTACTAGTTAGCTTTTTGTATGCATTGTCTTTTCTGCTTTGTCAGCCCATAAGCAGCTTGAGATCATGGATTTGTCTCATACATGTTAGTTTTTCCACAGGGCTTATCATGGTTATTCAATATGAAGTGATTCAATATATACTGATTGGTTATAGGATGGTTTGTTCACCCATTTGGCAAATATACTGAGTACCTAGTCTGTACCAAGTACTATACTGTTTTAGGAACTGGAGATATCGCCTTTACCCTCATGAAACTTACATCTAAATGGGGAAGTCAGTATTATATATGGTATTATATATATAATGGTACTAAATGGAAACCTATGTATGTGTGTGTGTATATAATGTATATATGTGTGTATATATATAATGGTACTATATATATTTGGTATTTATATAATTTTTGGTATATATATTTTGGTATCTATATAACTTGGTATATATAATTTTGGTATGTATTTAATATTATATTAGGCTTTCCCTATTGTGAATGAGGTCCACATGGAGTGATTGTTTTTGTGAATGTACAACTTTATCTTTGTAGGATCTACATACTCACTAATTTTTTCAATAAATACTTATGGAGCTACTACTATGTGTGTCAGTCGTTGCGTCTATAATGAAGTCTAAAAACAGACACCATTCTTTCCCTCATGGAGCTTTTGTGAGGCTGACTTTTCCCTCTTTAGTTCTGAACATGCAAATTGAGTATATTGCCATTGACTGCAATGGTGTCTCACCACCTGGTCTAGATAGCTGAAGGGAGTGTAAATAGGTGCAACCATTATAGAAAAAAAACTGGCACTACTTATACAAATATACATATTGTATTCATCAGCTATTATTCTCTTGAATAATATCTCAGAAATCTTCACATAGATCCATATGGAGACATCATTGCTGTGATATTTGTGATGGCAGTGAGCAGGAAACAACCTGAGTGTCCATTACTCCAAAAGTGGATAGATAATTTATGGTAGATACACATTCATCATGAAATATTATGCAGTTAAAACAAATTTAGATTTGTTTTAAAACAAATTAGATAAGATAGAATTTACCTTACTCTCATGAAATAGTCCTAGCATAAGTGTTCTAAAGCTGACATTACTGTTTTCAGAATTCAGAATCATTCTTTTTTCTCAGCCACCTTAAATATATAGCTTTTATCTTGTGGCCTAAGATGCCTATCCCACTACTACCACTTCTCTAAATTTGAACTAGCACAGGACGAGGAGATAAATACAGAATATTTTAACTGCCTTTTAAAGAAGTTGCTTATGTCACTTCTATTTGCATCTCATTGGCAAGAATCAGCCTTCATGGCCACATTTAGCTACAAAGAATGCTGGGAAATGTAATCTTTATTAGCGTATTCATTGTCCAGCTAAGCTTTATCATTATAGAGAAAGTGGAGAATGGTTATTGAGAGATCAGCTCCTCCTATGTGCCTAACATAAAACATTTTACATTTTTTAATACTAAGTCTTTGAAAACTGGTATGTATTTTACACTGCCAGCATATCTTAATTTGGACTAGCCACATTTCAAGTTACCGATACCCATATGTGTCCAGTCCTCATCATATAGGACAGCACATTTCTATACAGAACTTATCTATTTACTCCTAGGATGTTAATCCACTCTGCACAACTGTGGTTTCTCTGGTAGTTTCAGTTGCCTACTAAGCTCCTCAAAATATTCCATTCTATGGTCAGTGATTGGGCATTCACTTAGCTACAATAGTTATGTTAGCATTTTCCTGCACAAAGCACAAAACCAAGAAATATCTCCTTTTGTCTTCTTTAAAATGAAAGCTAAAACAGTAGAAAACGACAGCACCACCCCAAAAGAAAACTAAGAAAAACCTTAGTGAGCATTTCTCATTTTTACATATAAGTTATGACTTATAATTTGACTTTTTGCAGCAATACCTCATAAAGTTTTATAGATTTATTACTTTACATATGTTCACTTATCCAAGAAAATGTGCTTTGCAAAAAATACTAAGGGCATGAAGTTTGTGCAATTTACACTTTCATGTTGTCATTGTTTTTGATCAATTAATCATAGAGAGAGGATCTGACAATATGGAGAGTATGTGGAATAGCGATGAGCTGAAGAGTAAAGGAAGTTGCAAGCCAACTGAGACTTGTTTGATAAAATCAATCATTTTTAAGAACATTATTTTTTAACTATTTCAACTTCCTTGATAGGGTAAAATCAAACCTATGAAGAACATGGTGATCATTCATGCTGTGATTCTTTCTGAAAATGTCAAATTTAACTATAAAGAATTATGAGTTAGAATGAAATTGACATGAATAAAAGCAGCCACACATCTCTGAGAGTTTTTACAAGAGTGGAAGAATGTTATGTTTACTTCAAGGAAAGATGCCTTATCAATTCTACTGGTGTCTTCACCCTCAAGTGTTGCATATTTCTGCTAACACTACTGACTCATAATCAGTGCTGACAATGGGCTGCAGTGAGCAATCCACAAACTTTTGTTTTTTTAGTATCCTTCATGACTACTTTTAAGATAACTGACTGAGAGAAAATTTATAGTGTATGACCAAGAAACAAAGTATATTTTTACATAGTTAACTGGTGTATTTGGTTATCAAATCCCCCCCAAAAAAGTTGTTTTCATTAGCACCTTGTTCTAGTAATTGATCATACAAGTTCTATACTATATAGGGAGAAGGTTTAACTGCTGGAGTTATTAAATCTTTATACATTCTAGCCTGTGTCCTTCATTATATAATGTTCATTCAACACATTTGTAACCCTGAAGTTCAGTACTGCAACTGTTTATGTACCATGGAAATTATGTCACAAACCATGCAGAATGATAGGACAAAACTTGTGTGATACTTTCCATTAAATATAATTAATTATTAAATGTCATTTTAGATCATTTAAATTTTTTAAATATAATCCATGTCTAATCAAGGAAATATTACACTTTGATATTTAATTATTTGATTTGACTTTATGATTTAAATGTTTGCTAAACGAAATATTTTATGCAATAAAAATAGTAAACCCAATTTCAGTAAAATAATCATTTTTGGAATAAAAAAATTCTTGATTGTTAGTATATTTGTATTTTTTTGCCTTGAAATTAAGAATTTTCAGATTTCTTTGAAAACCAATATTTATTTTTTATAAGAGGCAAATTACAACAATCACATGCTTTTTAGGGCTATTAATAAGATGTTTATTTAGCATTCATGGAGTCACTGTTTTATACAGACACATCATATCTGACATTTCATGCTCACAGGGCCCATAATCTGTGGAAATGCATATGCAATTAAGAGGATCTCTAATTTATGGACAAATAACATAAAGTATGAATAAGTGGCAAGAAATACAAAGCAAAGGAAATCCTTGTGCACTGACTTTCATCAGAGAAAATTTTCTGGAAAAAAAGCTTGAGGAAATAATGGTCATAGATTGGCTAATATTAAATGCTACAACTTGGGCCTAGAGGTACCTAAAGGTAAAAAAATTATATATGTATTTTTCAATCTGAGGCTAAGAATATAGCATTCTTTCTGAAAATTGTTTTTATTACTTCCAAGCCTCATCCGTCTGAAAAATTTTCATGATGCTGGTTGCATCAGTTTTGTTCAGTTTTGAGAAGAAAATGAGCAGTTTGGCTGGCTTTTATTGTAACAACTTGAATGTGAAATATATTGTCATGCTTTTAAATAACAGTTTTGTTTGCACTGTAGATTTTGATTTTTCAGTCAAAAGTGTATTTGCTGACATTATTGAATGTCTTCAGAATTATCCATCGACTCCTAAAAAACAATGTCCACAATTGTACAAAGGTTTCATTGGAAGTAATATAATTATTAAAAATGGTTTAAATATTATATGCAGTATTTGTTTTATATGCAGTATTTGTTCATATAAATTATATTGGGGCACTATCATAGCATGCTCCCTCCCCATTTCTCTGCAACAATTACGCCAAAGGCTACTTCTAAAGTGGTTATAACTTATCTTTATTGGGTCTTCTGGCACACAGTTGTACAATTATTGTGACTACAAATGTAAAATTATTCATACCTGGAAAAACAAATGCAGTAGTTTGTTTATCAATCTAACAGGAGCACTGGAATTCTGTACTATGATATGAACAAAGAAATGCTTATTTGAAATAAGACATTTAAAAAAATAAAAACGTTAGAATGATACAATTTATATTTGACACTTAGTAATTATCATATTTGGGTGACAGAATATCAATTTCATTAACTAACATGCATGCATCCTGGAACATGATTAAAAATTTCCTTCTGTGATTTTATTGTATATAATTTCACAGGTCTCAATTATGATAAACAGTGAAACATCAGTAAAGTTGATTAGTAAAGTTGATAGGCACTGTACTTAGATATGTTTTCTAATTATAAGAGAAGTATTAGTTATATTTATAACTTGTTATTGAGATAACCTAGAAAGAACATGTATGAATCTATTTTCACGACATTCTGGTAGAGTTAAAGATCCTCTAAATAGTGGAATCATTTTATTGGACATGTGCAATCTTGAAACTAATTATATTCATTTTAATGATGGAGATAAAAGTATTATTATTATGCTGCTGCTTGATGTATAGGTAATCAGGTTTTTAATGAATGGCTGCTCTACTTTCATCTTTTATGATTGCAGAAACATATGTGATTGTAGCAACTTCAACCCTCATCTTTTTAAAAATGGAAAATAAAATGACTGTCATTACCAACCAATTATTCAACACATACTTGCTGAGTACCAACTCTTCACAAGAAACTCTGTGACACAGAGATGATGATAGCATGACCCTTACTCAAAGAGGTCATGTTCTGATAAGGTAGAAAGATATATACACTAATAATTGCAGTATAATATTATATGTATAATAACAGAGTATGTATAAAGACCTGCCAATACATTATTTTTGGTATTGTTTTGATTTAAATGTCTGAATTATAAAACTAATTTTTAAGTTATCAGACTGTCAAATAGAATGAGATTATTTTATTCACATTGCACCATTTTCTGCGAATATTTTAAATGAACTGAGTGCCTACTGTATGCCAAGAAATTAGACAATTAATTTACTTTTATCTAAGAAATGTGACCTTGCTTGAAGAAAAAAAGAGGCCAGATGATCATAATTTTCCTGTATTTTCTTTATCTTTCTATAGTGATTAAGTCTGTGTTTTTTCTTCTTTGCTTCACATTTTTTATTTTGTGTACTTTTCTTCCTAATTTTGAGAGGATTTTTAAAATTCTGTTAAGCAATTTAACAATGGAAAACTGAGTGAAGAGTACATTGTATAAAACCCTGTTCAGGTCCTATTTATAAATAATAATTACAGGAATAATAACACTATTTATAATAAGATCTCTGAGCAATTTCTGAACAAGTCACCTCCTGTGGCAACTGATTATGACATTAAAAAGATAAATATAAAACTATTTCTTAAAAATCATTGAAGAAATCAGTAAGGCAGGCATGGTTGTGTTTACAAATGCATCATAACTGGATTGCCCTAAATATGTATCCTCTTAGCCACTATCCTCCACTGAGTGAAATTTCCACCAGGAGTCATTAATCGATTAGGCAAGAAAGTCTCAGCTAAATAACTGCTACTTGTGAGGCTGTTTTAAAGTTCTTGGCATGGAGTTTTTAATCAGATTAGGTAGTCGATATCTGGAATGGGTAAGTTTCAAGGAAAGAAGCAAAAATGCAACAGCAAAAAATATATTTTTTAAACTGTTTGGAGCACCTATGATGGAGAGTTTGTTTCTTTTACAAAATCCTCTGGTATCCTGATTTGAACACTACTGTGAAGGAATAATGTCCTTCAATAATCCAGGATGACCAAAATATTCATCAAGGCATTTTCCTAGATAAAAGAATATTTATCACTTAAAATAGCATATGCCATTCTCCTAGAAGACAGAAGTGGATACAGTATTTCCTTCATATTAGGAAATCTAACCAGCAATTTAAACAAATGTCAAGTGCTGGGCTGAGGAAAGTCTTTCCTACATGGAGAACTTCTGCCTTCCATCAATATAAGCCAGTGTCAATAAATACTTAGAAAATGTGCCACCATTACTCCATCCCATTTCTAAAGCTAACACCTATCATTAATCATGGCATTTGTTTCCACAGTGTTAAGACAAAGCCTTAGAATCCTTTTAGTCCAACACATCAAGCAACAACTACCAAATTTTTATAGATGATCCTTGATAGGAAACTGATTTTTCACCCTAGGAGTGAGATAACCTCAAGAGAAAATAAGGCTATTATGATTGCAAAATTTATTCATCTTATATAAAGATATACAAAGTCAATGTAACATCTGTATTTCTCCAGAAATTAACAATCTGATCTTTCTGAAGGGTCCCATACATTAGATAGCAAGGTCAAAGATGGACGGAGAGACAGGAAATATTAAATCACTTTACAGCCTGATAAACTAAGGCTGATATTTATTCAGTAATTCAAGAATTTCCTTTATATGACTCAGTTTGATGGACTCAGATAAGTTCTTAGTCTTTTGGAATTCCTCCAGTCTTCTTCTACAAATGGAACCCGGATATTTCAAGAAGGGATATGTTTATGGAATTTCACTGTGATAAAGACTGATCTCCAGATTCTTTTTTTTTCTTTTTCTCCACTTTATTTTCTGTTATTTAAATTCAATTAGTCAACTTATAGTACATCATTAGCTTCAGACGTAGTGTTCAATAATTTATCAGTTGTGCATAAGACCCAGTGCTCATCACATCATTTGCCCTCCTTAATGCTCACCACCCAATTACCCCATCCCCTCACCCACTTCCTCTCCAGCAACCTTCAGTTTGTTTCCTATAGTTAATAGTCTTTCATGGTTTTTGTCCCTCTCTGATGACTTCCCATTCTGTTCTCCCTCCCTTCTCCTATGGTCCTCTGTGCTGTTTCTTATACTCCACATATGAGTGAAACTATATGACAATTGTCTTTCTCTGATTGACTTATTTCACTCAGCATGATACCCTCCAGGTCCATCCATGTCGATGCAAATGGTAAATATTCATCCTTTCTGATGGCTGAGAAATATGCCATTCTATATATATACCACTTCTTCTTTATCCATTCTTCTATCAATGGACATCTTAGCTCTTTCCACAGTTGGCTATTGTTGACATTGCTGCTATGAACATTGGGGTGCAGGGGCCCCTTCTGATCGCTGTCTTTGAGGTAAATACTTAGTAGTGCAATTGCTGGGTCATAGGGTAGCTTTATTTTTAACTTTTTGAGGAATCTTCACACCATTTTCCAGAGTGACTGTACCAGCTCATATTCAGAGGCACATCTCATGTGATGTCAGTCCAAGTATTGGGAGAACTCACCCAAATCTTGTGAGATCTCAGGCCCAGTCAGTGAGATCCAGGGTTAAATCTCATGTGATCTCTGTCCAAATTTGGGAGAACTCTCCAAATCTTATGAAATCTCAGGCCCAGTAAGCGAGATTCAGGGGCAAATCACTAGATTCTTGCCAGTCACTACAGAAGAATGACTGGACTGGTGTGTTTTCTGGACTAGTAACTGCTAGGATAAGATGAATAGCATTTAGTCTTTTGGGTTGATGTGCTGAAACCCATTTATAGAGCTCATGGTTCAGTCATTTATCCAGGATTCAATGTCCTCACTCAAAACAGTCTCCTTTTCCTTGGCTGGAGGCCTTGGGTTGTACACCTACACTCTCATTTCAAAGACAATTTACTGAGATACAGGGAACTTCTGAGTACTTTGTACCTATATGACTTGGGGAACCAGAAACATTGCCTCAGACTTACCCATATATTGGCACCCATCAGAGATGCTGTACCATTTATCTCTTACCATGCTGGAAATGACTGGGTGTGTTGCTTTTAGAGACTTATAACCTAGCCCTTATCTTGGTCAGCTATGGCTGCCAAAACTAAATACCACAAACTGGGTGGCTTAAACAACATATATTTTATTATAGTTCTGGGGTCTGGAAAGTCTGAGATCAAAGTGCTAGCAGATTTGGTTTCTGGTGATAGCTCTCTTCCTAGCTTGTACTCAGCCACCTTCTTCCTGTGTACTCAAATGGGCTTTCTTCTTTGTGCATATGCAGAGAGAAGGAGAGAAAGAGAGCAAGAAAAAGAGTGAGAGTAAGAGAGCAAACAACAAAACAAGAGTGTGAGATCTTTCTCTTCTTATAAGGCCCCAAATCCTATCTGACTAATGCCCCAACCTACGGCCTCATTTAATCTCAGTTACCTCTTAAAGACTGTAAATACATTCACATTGAAGGTTAGGGCTTCAACATAAGAATTTGTGTGTACGAGGGACACAATTCAGTCCGTAGTATCCCTATACTTGAGAAAATGGGGCACTAGGCTCGATACCTTTGATCTGCATACCTACTTAGATACCTCTAAAGATCCCTTCCCCCCCCACACACAGAAATACATAACTTGAAGTTCAGAATCAAGTAGAGAACAGAGTTGGGGATGTGGACAAATAAATTGACATCTGACTTTATCCAAGTGGCTCCATCTTGTGCTCTCCAGAATCCCCTAGGATATGAGAACTGGAATTCTACTTTCTGTCTATCAAGTACTTCTTTCTAGTATGCCTGGGTCAAAGGAAACAATCTTCAGGTTTTATACTTACTCAGTATCATATATTGCTTTTTATTAGTCCAATCTCGTGATTACAACTTGATGGCAAGGTGTGAAAGAGAGATTGGCCTGCCAATAAATAAACTTAATTTAGGAGGTATTTCAAAAATATTTTACCTAGGAAGAGAAGTTTATCATTCTTCCTTAATTATACTTCTACATGGGAAAAAAAGCAGAATTAATTTATTACCATTGTTTTTGTTTTCCTATACAAAAACTGAACACAATGAATAGGATTATGATTGTCTCTTAGATAATCTACTAGATTGGAACCAAGTAAAATTTATGTAGAAGCATGAGCTACTCTGACAAAATTTTTTAATGTTTTGTCAATACCAAGAAACGTTATTTACTATAAAACAACAAAAATTAAATAATATTAGGTCCCACATAGAAATTCTAGTATGAAAATATTAGTTCTTACATATAGTTTTTAATTACTCAGCCATCAGAAAGAACGATTACCCAACATTTGCAGCAACATGGATGGGACTGGAGGAGATTATGCTAAGTGAAATAAGTCAAGCAGAGAAAGACAATTATCATAGGGATTCACTCATTTATGGAACATAAGAAATAGCAGGAAGATCGGTAGGAGAAGGAAAGGAAGAATGAAGGGGGGATAAACAGAAGGCGGAATGAACCATGAGAGACTATGGACTCTGGGAAACAAACTGAGGGCTACGGGGCGGGGGGACTGGGATAGGCTGGTGATGGGTATTAAGGAGGGCCCATATTGCGTGGTGCACTCGGTGTTATATGCAAATAATGAATCATGGAACACTACGTAAAAACCTAAAGATATACTGTATGGTGACTAACATAACATAATAAAAATTATTATTATAAAAATAATAAAAATAAAAAATAAAAAGATAAAAAAGTAAATCTATGTACTATATATCATATATTGAAGGTTGGACCTAGAAAGTACTTCCAACTTGTACTTGAAGCTTAATAATTATAGGTAGCATTTTTTGAGGGTTTAATGTGGGCCAGACACTAAGTTAGGGCACTTATATGCATTTTATCATTAATATGCAAAATAATACCACAAGAAAGAAACTATCATTATGCTTTTAATAGGTAAGGAAAGAGATTTAGAAAATTTCTGAAGTCACACGACTATTTGGTAGAAGATTTAAAATTTAACTTACATTTATCAGACCCAGAGCTGCTCTTTCTTTTTTTTTTAAGATTTTATTTTATTTATTTGACAGAGACAGCCAGCAAGAGAAGGAACACAAGCAGGGGGAGTGGGAGAGGAAGAAGCAGGCTCCTAGCAGAGAAGTCTGATGTGGGGCTCGATCCCAGAAAGCTGGGATCAGGCCCTGAGCCGAAGGCAGATGCTTAACAACTGCGCCACGCAGGCACCTCCAGAGCTGCTCTTTTTTTTCCAACTGTATTGAGATATAATTCACATATAACATTGTATTAGTCTACAGTTTAGAACATAATGATTTGATTTATGTGTATATTGGAAAATGATTAGCACAGTAAGTTTGGTAACACCCATGACTTCACAGTTATGATTTTTTTCTTGTGATGAGAACTTTTAAAATCTACTCTCAGCAACTTTCAAATATACCAATACAGTACTGTTAACTATGGTTACAATGCTGTACATTAACATCTCCAGAACTGATTTATCTTATAACTGGATGTTTGTATATTTTGACCACCTCCATCCATTTCCGCCACTCCTCAACCCCCTGCTGTTGGCTACCACCGATCTGTTCTCTGTTTCTATGAGTTTGTCTCTTTTAAATCCACGTATAAGTGAGATCGTATGGTATTTCTTTCTCTGTCTGATTTATTTTCCTCAGCATAATGCTCTCAAGGTCTATCCGTGTTGTCACTAATGGAAGGTTTTTCTTTTTTTAATGAGTGAATCATATTCTATTATAGATAGGCATACATACATGTGTAACTCTCACATTTTCTTTATCCATTCATCCATTAATAGGCACATATTGTTTCTATATCTTGGCTATTGTAAATAATGCTATAATAAACATAAAGATGCAGTATATCTTAGAGATAATAATTTCATTCCCTTTGGGTATATATCCAGAAGAGGGATTGCCAGATCATGTGGTAGTTCTATTTTTAGTTTATTGAGGACCCTTCATACTGTTTTCCACAGTGACTGCACCAATTTACAATCCCACCATTAGTGTATAAGGCTTCCCTTTTCTCTACATCCTCACCAACACTTCTTATTTCTTGTCTTTTTGAGAATAGTCATTATAACAGGTGTGAGGTAATATCTCATTGTGGTTTTGATTTGCATTTCCCTGATGATTAGCGATGTTGAGCACCTTTTCATGTACCTATTGGCCATTTGGATATTTCCTTTAGAAAAATATCTGTTCAATTTCTCTGCCCATTTTTAAATTGGATTGTTTGGTTTTTGCCACTAAGTTGTATGGGTTGTTTATATACTTTGGCTATTAAGCCCTTAACAAGTAGATGGTTTATAGGTATTTTCTTTCATTCCATAGGTTGCCTTCTCATTTGGTTGATGGTTTCCTCTTTTGGGCAGAAGCTTTTTAGCAAAAAGTTTTGATCTGTAATCAAAACAAGACATTCTAGAAGGAAACATTGATCCAACAAAGTGTACCAAATTTGAAATTTTATATTTACAGCTTTATATTTTGGGCTTAGACTGAGCAAGGATTTTTCCTCTTGTCAAATATAAATATCCACAAAAATTAATGTTAAACCTTATCATTCATTTATATGTTAGTGTAATTTGATTAATTAGTTTCTTTCTTAAGAATAGTTTTCTGAATCAAGTAAGGATGAAAAGAGCATGAGGTCATTGAATTATAGGAAGAATTTGATCATGAAACTGGTATCATAAAATGGTGAGAAATGCACAGATTTTTTTAAATGTGGATGAGGCTTGGAAGACAAGGACCAGCACTAACCTCAATAAACCAGAACCTAGAAAATTGACTAGATGTGTAAATGTTCTTCCAGCTTCTTAGCACTATAAAATACAGCTATGGTTTCCATTTTATTTTGGTGGTTTATTTTGGGGGGATGGGGGAGGCATACAGTAGCACTATAAAATTATAACACTTTTATTCTTTGTCCTAATATTTTACATTTTTTCCTAGTCCTCCTACCTCCCTGCCTGTCCTCCATTATATTAGTGGGTCTAGTGGGTGTAATAAATTATGTCTCTGTGAATCATCAAGTTTACTGCTTAGGTCCTGATCTCTGTTGTGCTTCCACTGATCATGGCATTGCCTCTTGTGTCCCAGGCAAGCCTTTAAAGCTGGTCTGACCAGTGTCTCAGCAAAGTTTGTTTTAATTTAGAAAAAGTTTAATTAAGACTCTCAGTAGAGAAGCCCCATAGGCCTGCTTAGAAACTTACTAATGTGCAATGCAATTATTGCAATATCATGGGAATCAGAAGCAAGAAAATGGACAAAACTGTCAGGAATTTTAACATATCATATAGCTAGTGATTACCCAATAAGATTGAGTAAGAATATTAATAAAGAAGAGTTACTACTTAACCTAAAGACTCTTGAATATTAGAGGGAGGATGTAGGGAATGATTTATGAAAGGACATGCTTAGGATAATGAATTCCAACATTTTTTGAAAAAGTAGTAAAATTAAATGAAAATTATATGAAATAATACATTAGTACCAGGCCTTGACACTATAGGAAATATAGTTATGTGGGGAGAAAGAAGCCCATAACAGGGTATATGTCTTTGATTCTCACAGGAAGGAATGATGTACTTTACCAATGTCAGACATGGGAGAAAACTCTACTCTGATCATTAATATATGTGGTGAGGAGAGAACGAACCTACTCTCCAGTCTTCACATGAAGTAATTCCATACGCAAATTTTAAAACTTAGTCTCAGTTCTAGAGAGTGAAGGAACAGACTACTAGAGTTGAAGAATGTTAAATTATTTTCTCCCCACTTGACTAGCATAGGCTTAGGTGTTAGTTTCCTAATGAATGGCAGTATATTTTTGCACCTAACAAAATGGAATATAGAATATAGAATGAATATACATTCATTCTACAAATAAAATATTAAAAAACATTAACCAGCTTATCTAAACCAATTTGCATCTATTTATTTTTCAAATCAGTGTCACATGAATCTGTTTTGCCTTATTTTCCTCCCTTTGTCAACATTCTCCTTTTCCCCACACATTCGGTTCCTTGAATCAAAGCATTTGTATAAGCTGCTTTCAGTATTTCTACAAAATCAGAAGTAGCATTTCCAGTCCACCTTTCATAGTTGTTTGACCTTGCTGCTTTTCTGAACATAAAACTCTTATTCTCTGTAGAACTGCTGGTGGTATGAGAAACTATCAGTCAATTTTACAGATGCTACAAACACTTCAATTCACTACAAAGTTAAGAGTATCATAGTAAATCTCACATTATAAGTTCTATTTTCAAATAATTGACTTAGGAGCATGCATTATTTAGACCTTTCTCTTGCAAGCATTTGGAATTGTGGATGAAAGGAGCCCAGAATATCAATCTGGGACATTAGTGACATCATAACAAGTGTCATAGCCTGAATATCCAGGATATACCTCAGGAAGTGTAAAATACTGTTATTCAGTACAGGGCTAAAGTATATTTTAGTGGAGACATGCACACAGTAGGGGAAGAATTATTTTTCCTATCAGTGATATTTGCACCTGTAGTCTATATTAGGAAAGATAATTTAAAATTTAAAATTCTTTTTTTTTTTTAATGATTTTTTATTATATTATGTTAGTCACCATACAGTACATCCCCGGTTTCCGATGTAAGGCTCGATGATTCATTAGTTGTGTATAACACCCAGTGCACCATGCAATACGTGCCCTCCTTACTATCCATCACCGGTCTATCCCATTCCCCCACCCCCCTCCCCTCTGAAGTCCTCAGTTTGTTTCTCATAGTCCATAGTCTCTCATGTTTCATTCCCCCTTCTGATTACCCCCCCTTTCTTTATCCCTTTCTTCCCTTACTGATCATCCTAGTTCTTATGTTCCATAGATGAGAGAAATCATATGATAGTTGTCTTTCTCTGCTTGACTTATTTCACTTAGCATTATCTCCTCCAGTGCCGTCCATGTTGTAGCAAATGTTGAGAACTCGTTCTTTCTGATAGCTGAGTAATATTCCATTGTATATATGGACCACAACTTCTTAATCCAGTCATCTGTTGAAGGGCATCTCGGCTCCTTCCACGATTTAGCTATTGTGGACATTGCTGCTATGAACATTGGGGTGCATATGGCCCTTCTCTTCACTACGTCTGTATCTTTGGGGTAAATACCCAGTAGTGCAATGGCTGGATCATAGGGTAGCTCAATTTTTAACTTTTTAAGGGACCTCCACACTGTTTTCCAGAGTGGCTGTACCAACTTGCATTCCCACCAACAATGTAGGAGGGATCCCCTTTCTCCACATCCTCTCCAACAATTGTTGTTTCTTGCCTTGTCTATTTTTGCAATTCTAACTGGCGTAAGGTGGTATCTCAGTGTGCTTTTGATTTGAATTTCCTTGATGGCTAATGATTTTGAACATTTTTTCATGTGTCTGTTAGCCATTTGTATGTCTTCATTGGAAAAGTGTCTGTTCATATCTTCTGCCCATTTTTTGATTTGTTTATTTGTTTCTCGTGTATTGAGTTTGAGAAGTTCATTGTAGATCTTGGATACCAGTCCTTTATCTGTAGTGTCATTTGCAAATATCTTCTCCCATTCCGTGGGCTGCCTCTTAGTTTTTCTGACTGTTTCCTTGGCTGTGCAGAAACTTTTAATCTTGATGAAGTCCCATAAATTCATTTTATCTTTTGTTTCTCTTGCCTTTGGGGATGTGTCATGAAAAAGGTTGCTTTGGCCGATGTCGTAGAGGTTGTTGCCTATGTTCTCCTCTAGAATTTTGATGGATTCCTGTCTCACATCGAGGTCTTTTATCCATTTGGAGTTTATTTTTGTGTATGGTGTGAGATAGTGGTCAAGTTTCATTCTTTTGCATGTAGCTGTCCAATTTTCCCAGCACCATTTATTGAAGAGACTGTCTTTTTCCCACCGGATGTTTTTTCCTGCTTTATCAAAGATCAGTTGCCCAAAGAGCCAAGGGTCCATTTCTGGGCTCTCTATTCTGTTCCATTGGTCTATGTGTCTGTTTTTGTGCCAGTACCATGCTGTCTTTGTGATCACAGCTTTGTAGTACAGCTCGAAATCCGGCATTGTGATGCCCCCAGCTTTGTTTTTCCTTTTCAACAGTTCCTTGGAGATTCGGGGTCTTTTCTGGTTCCATACAAATTTAAGGACTGTTTGTTCCAGTTCTTTGAAAAATGTCCTCGGTATTTTGATCGGGATAGCATTGAAAGTGTAGATTGCTCTGGGTAGCATGGACATTTTAACTATGTTAATTCTTCTGATCCATGAGCATGGAATATCTTTCCATCTTTTTGTGTCTTCTTCAATGTCTTTCAAGAGTGATTTATAGTTTCTAGAATATAGGTCCTTTACGTCTCTGGTTAAGTTAATTCCAAGGTAACGTATGTTTTTTGGTGCTATTGTAAATGGGATGGATTGCCTAATTTCTCTTTCTTCAGTCTCGTTATTCGTGTATAGAAATGCAACTGATTTCTGAGCATTGATTTTGTATCCCGCCACGTTACTGAATTGCTCTATAACTTCTAATAGTTTGGGAGTGGCTTCTTTTGGGTTTTCCATATAAAGTATCATGTCATCTGCAAAGAGAGACATTTTGACTTCTTCTTTGCCGATTTGAATACCTTTGATCCCTTTTTGTCGTCTGATTGCTGTTGCAAGGACTTCTAGTACTATGTTGAATAATAGTGGCGAGAGTGGGCATCCTTGTCGAGTTCCTGATCTTAAGGGAAAGGCTTCCAGCTTTTCCCCATTGAGAATAATATTTGCAGTAGGCTTTTCATAGATGGCTTTTATGAGATTGAGAAATGTACCTTCTATTCCTACACTCTGAAGGGTTTTAATCAGGAAAGGATGCTGTATTTTGTCAAATGCTTTTTCGGCATCGATTGAGAGGATCATATGGTTCCTGAGTCTTTTCTTGTTGATATGATGTATCACGCTGATTGATTTGTGAATATTGAACCACGCTTGCATCCCAGGTATGAATCCCACTTGAACATGATGGATAATCCTTTTAATGTACTGTTGGATTCTATTAGCAAGTATCTTGTTGAGGATTTTGGCGTCCATATTCATTAGGGAAATCGGTCTGTAATTCTCCTTTTTGAGGGGGTCTTTGCCTGGTTTGGGGATCAAGGTAATATTGGCCTCTTAGAATGAGTTTGATAGCTTTCCTTCTGTTTCTATTTTTTGAAATAGCTTTAGGAGAATAGGTATTATTTCTTCTTTGAATGTTTGGTACAATTCCCCAGGAAAACCGTCCGGGCCTGGAGTTTTGTTATTTGGAAGGTTGTTTATCACTGACTCAATTTCTTCATAATTAATTGGCCTGTTTAAGAAATCAATTTCTTCCGGTTTCAATCTTGGTAGTTTATAGGTTTCCAGGAAGGATTCCATCTCTTCCAGATTGCTTAGTTTATTGGCATATAGCTGTTGATAAAAATTTCTAATAATCCTTCCAATTTCAATGGTGCTCGTCGTGACCTCTCCTTTTTCATTCATAATTTTAATAATCTGGGTCCTTTCTCTTTTCTTTTGGATAAGTCTTGCCAGTGGTCTGTCAATTTTATTGATTCTCTCAAAGAACCAGCTTCTAGTCCTGTTGATCTGCTCTACTGTACTTCTGGTTTCTGCTTGATTGATTTCAGCTCTAATTTTGGTCAACTGCTTCCTCGTGCATGGATTAGGCCTGTCCCTCTGTTGCTGTTCCAGCTTCTTGAGGTAAGAATATAAAAACTGCATTTTAGATTTTTCTATTCTTTTGAGTGAGGCTTGGATGGCTATGTATTTCCCCCTTAGGACTGCCTTTTCAGTATCCCATAGGTTTTGGACTGTTGTATTTTCATTCTCATTGGTCTCCATAAATTGTTTAATTTGATTTTTGATTTCCTGGTTTATTGAGTCATTCCTGAGCAGGATGGTTCTTAGTCTCCAAGTGTTTGAGTTTCTTCCAAATTTTTCCTTGTGGTTGAGCTACAATTTCAGAGCGTTGTGGTCTGAGAATATGCAGGGGATAATTTCAATCTTTTGGTAGAGGTTGAGACCTGTTTTGTGTCCCAGAACATGGTCTATTCTTGAGAATGTTCCATGGGCATTAGAATAGAATGAGTATTCTTTGGTTCTGGGGTGTAGTGTTCTATATATATCTATGAGGTCCAACTCATCGAGTATGGCATTCAAAGCCTTTGATTCTTTGCTTAGTTTTTGCCAGGGTGTTCTGTCTATTTCTGATAGTGCAGTGTTGAGGTCCCCTACTATTAATGTATTTTTATTTATATGTCTCTTTATTCTGGTTAAGAGTTGGCTTGTGTATCTTGCTGCTCCCCTGTTGGGGACATATATATTTATAATTGTCATATCCACTTGTTGAATACTTCCTTTAAGAATAATATAGCACCCTTCTCTGTCTCTAACTATAGTCTTTAGTTTAAAATCCAATCTGTCTGATATGAGAATTGCTACCCCAGCTTTCTTTTGAGGTCCATTGGGATGAAAGATGGTATTCCATCCCCTTACTCTCAGTCTGAATGCATCTTTGGGTTCGAAATGAGTCTCTTGTAGACAGCAAATGGATGGGTCATGTCTTTTTATCCAATCTGCAACCTTGTGCTATTTTATGGGAGCATTTAGGCCATTCACATTAAGACTGAGTACTGAGAGATATGATTTTAATGATGCCATGTTGCCAGTAAAGTCTTTGTTTGTATTGGCTGTGACTTTCTGTTCTGTATCCCTCTTGGGGCCTTTTTACTTTTATAGAACCCCCCGTAATATCTCCTGTAGGGCTGGTTTCATGGTTACGAAATTGGATAGTGACTGGCGATTCTGAAATCTTTATTTCTCCATCAATTCTGAATGACAGCCTTGCTGGATAAAGGATCCTCGGCTGCATGTTTTTCTCTGAAAGAGCTTTAAATATGCTCCCCCAACCCTTTCTCTCATTCCAGGTGTGTGTAGACAGGTCTGAGGTAATTCTGATGCCTTTGCCTTGGTACGTGAGAAATTTCTTTGCCCTGGCCGCTTTCAATACTGTATCCTTGCATCTAATATTTGCGAATTGCACTATGACGTGACGTGGCGTAGGTTTGTCGTGGTTGAGCTTGGGAGGGGTCCTCTCTGCCTCTTGTTTGTTTCCCTCGCTAGATTAGGGAAGTTTTCAGCTACAATTTGTTCAAATATCTCTTCTAGACCTCTGTTTTTCTCCACCCCCTCGGGGATGCCGATGATTCTAACATTGGATCGTTTCATTGAGTCAGTAATCTCCCGTAACCTACATTCATGGGCGTGGATTTTTTTAAGAGCAGCTTCTATTTTCGTTTTTTCCTCTATTAACCCATCCTCCAATTCACTAACCCGTTCCTCTGCTTCTGTGACCCTGGCCGTCAGAGCCTCTAGTTTTGCCTGCATTTGGCTCATAGAATTTTTAATTTCTGTCAGATTCGCTCTCATTTCTGTCCTTAGGGATTCTATATTCTCAGTAACCTTTTCGTTAATAGTTTTTTCAATTCTACTCATCATTTTGACCATCGTTATTCTGAATTCCATTTCTGATACTTTGGTTACATCCATATCCATTATTTCTGTGGCAGAGGCCACAGACTCACTGTCTTTTCTTTGCTGGGGGGGGGCTTCTCCTTCTTGTCATTCTGATGAGGAGAGGTTGCGGGGTTGTCCAGAGCCCAAATTATTGACTGGGTCCCAGGCCGTGCCCCTTGTTTTATAGGGATCTTAGGGATGTGGGCTTCTTCTTTAAAGATTTTATTTATTTATTTATGTATTTATGTATGTATTTATTTATTTATTTATTTACTTATTTATGTGGCAGCCAACCAGCGAGAGAGGGAACAGAAGCAGAGGAGTGGGAGAGGAAGAAGCAGGCTCCCAGTGGAGGAGCCCGATGAGGGACTCCTTTCCGGAACGCCGGGATCACGCACTAAGCCGAAGACAGGCGCTCCATGACTGCGCCACCCAGGCACCCCGGGTTGTGGGCTTCTTGATTTTTCAGCCTGCCTTCTGGGGGAGGGGCCTGCCACGCCGATACTCAGGCAACCCTGTTTGGGTAGAGTCTCCGTGTCCCCTGCGAGGGGGGATGGGGATGGGCACTCTCTGAGCCGGTATTTCCAGGCTTTTGTTCTCTGGCAGCTTTCCCTGGCAGTTTGCTGTGCCTCTTCTGAGAGTCAGAGCAGCAGCGGCCGAATTTCAGCCTCTGTCACAGAACAGAGGGATTGCGACCCGTTCTCTACTAATGTTCTGGCCACTTTAACTCTGTTACTGTTGGTGCTGCTCAACCCTGCAGCGTCCCGGGATGTGCGCCCCACACCTGGCGTCCCTGCCCTCACTTCCAGGGCCGGCATCTCTGTCCTTTGTGTTTCTAACGCCGCCAGCTACCAGCCACCCCCCGCGCTCCCGGATCTCCCGGTCTCAGTCTATGCCCAGTGAGCACACCGGGATTCCAGAGTTCCGTGAGAAGCCTGGTGGTGCGCACACCCGGTTCAGGGTCTCAGTCTGCTGTTTCGCGGGTGCCGTCCATGAGTCCCCCGCTCCCCCGTGCAGGTGGCTGCCGCTTCCTGGCGCCCGAACCCGGCGGCTCCCTCCCCCTTCCATTTATCTTCCGATATCTGTGCGCGGTTTCACGGCTCCCCTCTTCGTACCTCAATACTCAGCGCTGGAGATGTTCATTTGTAGAGATCCAGATGTACCTTCCTGCGTCTCAGGCTGATTCCATGGTTATTTAGGCTGGTCTGGTACCTATCCAGCTCGACTCAGGGGACCGGCTGTAAAAGGGGTCCCCTACTCCTCTGCCATTGTAACTCTTCCTGCCGAATTATTCCTTTTTTAAAAACACTTTAGAAAATATTGAGTTTGCTAGTTTATTTTTAAAAGGAAAAAACAACTAGTGTTGATTGTTTTTTTATTAAGTCCATGCTATTTTGTTGGAGAGAGGGGAATAAGAGTGCATCTATTTTATCAGTCATCATATTATTTTGTTATTATTTAATTTTGTACCAGTCACCTCAAGTAGAATGTGAGCACCATGAATATAGAGATAATTTTATTCATATTATATTCTCAGTACCTATTAAATACCCTGGCACAGAGTAAGTACCTACTAAAAAAGGTCAATGAATTAATGAATGGGAAATTGAATGCTGCTTTGCTCCAGTGAGTAAAATTAATAGTCCCTTAAGCAAATATGATTTCAAAGGGAAAATCTATTGATGAAAAAAAAGCCTTGTCTATTTCATAAGCATATATAAGTAACACTGCCATTTCCTCTACTTTAAATGTTATTTGTGACTTTGTAATTATAATGCAGCATAAAGTATAACAAGCAGAGAAAGTTTTCTTGGTAACTGTGCTTAGAAATATTTGGTACGTGAATAGTTGGTGACTTTGAAAAATTTAGATTTAGTAAAAATACTGTGAATTTATTTTTGTCAAGTGCAGTTCTCTTTCAACAGGCATTATTTACAAGCATACTGTGTTCCAGTCAGCACTACTTAGTTATTTTTAATATATATTGAAACAAACTGTCTAATTTTCCTATTAAGTCTAATTTGAAATTACTATGACCTGTACAGTATTCACAGAAAACATACAAAATGTATCCTCAACTGGAACACTGAAAGAGATTAAAAAATGGGAGGGCTCTTTAAAAATTAGCAATGAAGGGCACCCGGGTGGCTCAGTCAATTGAGTGTCTGACTTTTGGTTTCAGCTCAGGTCATGGTCTTGAGGTAGTGGGATTGACACCCACATTGGGCTCCACCCTCAGCATGGAGTCTGCTTGAGATTCTCTCTCTCCCTCTGCCCCTCTACTCACTCTTTCTCTCTAAGTAAATAAATGAATAGATAGATAAAATCTTTTAATAAATGAATGAATGAATGAATAGTAGCAATGATAAGCAATAAACAGCATCCTAAAAAAGAAAGGTCTTCTTCAAACTCTTCAAGGGAGATTTGGAGGAGAAGACTTCTAAATGGAAATATGTTATCTGATCCACTGATGAAATAGACAATAGGATATCAGTGTGTTGTTTGGTAGATTCTCCTTCAGCAGCCTAGTAAGGGCAGCAAGTGATCCAAAACACAGAAAAGTCCTCTGCTTTGGGAACAGTGGATATCTATTTCCAAAAGCAAGTAGAGAAAAAGAAATAACATGGATGGCTGATATTTAAGAAAAGAGTACATGATTCTAATTCAAAACATAGGAGAAATTGTTCAAAACCAATATATCCTTTGCAAAGATTAACCGCCAAGTGCTGCCATTGTCAAGATCTGCTTGAATAATCTGACTAAAGGCTGCTTCAGTGTTTCCATCCATCCATCTTGAAAAAGAAAAAATTAGTAAGGCGTTTTTGTCTGAGTGCTCCTCCCTTCAGTCATGCTAGT
Source organism: Ursus americanus (assembly GCF_024610735.1). NCBI lineage: Eukaryota > Metazoa > Chordata > Mammalia > Carnivora > Ursidae > Ursus > Ursus americanus. Next base: position 23,957,845 of record NC_142164.1, read on the forward strand.
GATGTTTCTTCCTTCTTGTGCTACCTTAAAAATAAATAAATAAACAAATAGGGGCGCCTGGGTAGCGCAGTCATTAAGCGTCTGCCTTTGGCTCAGGCCGTGATCCCGGCGTTCCGGGATCAAGTCCCACATCGGGCTCCTCCGCTGGGAGCCTGCTTCTTCCTCTCCCACTCCCCTGCTGTTCCCTCTCTCACTGGCTGTCTCTCTGTCACATAAATAAATAAAATCTTTAAAAAAAATAAAAAATAAAAAAAACAAATAAGTAAATGAATAAATAAAGGATATTTCCATATAGCAACTTCTCACTCCCTATTGCACATGAAGGCTCTTGTTAATGAAAATTGATTTTGTGTAGGTTACATAGGTGAGTTGTGTACTTCCTGTCATATAGCAACTCATTTCTGAGTATAGCCTCAGAGAAAGATTCTTACCTAGATGTGTACATAGAATTACATGGAAATGCTAATGGAATTACATTGAAATGCCAGCAGGCAAATTTCACTCAAACTGAATGTAATTCACTAACACCATCCTATGTTATAATCTGCCTGCCCCGCCTCCACCTCTCCTCCCCGCACACCTCGCAAAACACCTTAACTATGTTAGTGAGCAGAGGAAGTTTATACATTAATTGTATTCAGTTCCACAATTTCAAAAAAACTCAATTTCAACAACCAAAGATGTGAAGGAAATAAGAGTAAATAATGTCTGGCTGTTTTGACATCTCTGACAACATGTTTTTCTCTTTGTTTTGACATGAGAAAGTGGATCATATTTGCAGTGTTCATTATCACAATTAGCAGCAGATAATCTTGGTAACAGTGTTTCTTGCTTTACACACAATTCAAAGCATTAAGACCCAATGTTCTAAGGCTAGGCCCATATGTGGCATCTTGTATTAAAATCTCTTTTCATTGATGTTATCCACCAACAAGGGCCAAGGTATTATGTAAGATCCCACAGGAGAATTACATGTTTGTTTCCTATGATGATGATAATCTGATGTACTATGTATTATTTTATATGTATTTTTATATACACTAAAATATAAAAATATTACCATATATTTTAATGAAAAATCTATGTACTAGATATTATTTTATGAATATTTTATATACACTAAAATACAAAAATATTACCATATATTTTGACGTATTTTAATTATATATTTGCTAGAATGGAAATACACTAGGGCAGACAGAGAGAAAAATATGGTGGAGGAGTAGGGGACCCCTGTTTCAGCTGGTCCCCTGAGTCGAGCTGGATATGTACCAGACCATCCTGAAAACCCACGGAATAAGCCTGAGACGCAGGAAGATACATCTGGATCTCTACAAACGAACATCTCCAGCGCTGAATATTGAGGTACGAAGCAGGGAGCCGTGAATCCGTGCACAGATATAGGAAGATAATGGAAGGGGGAGGGAACAGCTGCACTCGGGTGCAGGGAAGCAGTAGCCACCTGCACTGGGGAGCAGTCCGGACTCACCGACGGGCACCCACGAGAAAGCAGACTGAGACTGTGATCCCGGGAACGCGTGCGACCAGACTGAAAACCAGAGCTCCTGAGCGCTTGCTGGAACAGTACTAAAACTGGGAGCTTTGGAGCACGTGTGCATCCAAACTGAAAACTGGAGCTCCGGAGCACACACTCGAACGAGACTGAAACTGGGAGCTCGGGAACACTTGTGCAAACAGACTGAAAACTGGAGCTCCGGAGCGCTCACTGGAGCCAGACTGATACTGGGAGCTTGGGAGCCGGCGCATGACCAGACTGAAAACCAGCGCTCAGGGGAGCGCGAACCACACTGAAACAGGGAGCTCAGGAGCGCGCCTGGGAACTGGGGGCGGCTGGCGGTGTTATAAGCACAAAGGACAGAGATGCGCTGGCCCTGGAAGTGAGGGCTGGGACACAGGCTGTGGGGCGCACAACATGGGAAGCTGCAGGGTTTTTGGCAGCACCGACAGAAACAGAGTTAAAGTGGCCAAGAGAGCTCAGGGGAGAGCGGACTGCAATCTCTCTGGTCTGAGACAGAGGCTAAGATATGGCCACTGTTGATCTGACTCTCAGAAGAGTCACAAAAAAACGCCAGAGAAAGCCACCAGAGAACAAAAGCCTGGAAATACCAGCTCACATAGTGCCCATTCCATCCCTCCTTGCAGGGGACAGGGCAACTCTACCCAAACAGGGTTGCCTGAATATCAGCATGGCAGGGCCCTCCCCCAGAAGGCAAGCTGAAAAATCAAGAAGCCCATATCCCTAAGGTCCCTATAAAACAAGTGCACACTGCCTGGGTCCTGGTCAATAATTTGGGCTCTGGGCAACCCCGCAACCTCTCCTCATCAGAATGACGAAGTGGAGAAATCCCCCTCAGCAAAGAAAAGACAAGGAGTCTGTGGCCTCTGCACAGAACTGATGAATATGGATATAACCAAATTGTCAGAAATGGAGTTCAGAGCAACAATGGTGAAGATGATGTGTAGGCTTGAAAAAAATAAAAACGAAAATAATAACGAGAATATAGAATCTCTAAGGGCAGAAATGAGAGCGAATCTGGCAGAAATTAAAAATGCTATGAATTGAATGCAGTCAAAAGTACTCTGACAGCCAGGGTAAATGAGGCAGAAGAAGGAATTAGTGAATTGGAGGATAGGATGGTAGAAGAGAAAGTTAAAACAGAAACTTGGCTCAAAAAAATCCAATCTCAAGAATGTAGATTACAGGAGATTACTGACTCAGTGAAATGTTCCAATGTCAGAATCATCGCATCCCCAAGGGGGTGGATAAAGAGAGAGGTCTAGAAGAGATACTTGAACAAATTGTAGCTGAAAACTTCCCTAATCTGACAAAGGAAACAAGCATTCATGTCCAAGGGGCAGAAAGGACCCATCCTGAGGTCGACTACGGCAAACCTAAACCACGTCATGTCCTAGCGCAATTCGCAAATATTAGATCCAAGGATACAGTATTGAAAACGGCCAGGGAAAAAGATTTCTCCCGTACAGAGGCAAAAATATCAGAATAACGTCGGACCTGTCTACAGAGACATGGCAGGCTAGGAAGGGGTGGCAGCATATTTTCAAAGCTCTATCCGAGAAAAACATGCAACCAAGGATCCTTTATCCAGCAAGGCTGTCATTCAGAATTGATGGAGAGATAAGGACCTTCCAGTATTGGCAGAAACTGACCAAATTTGTAACCCCGAAACCAGCCCTACAGGAGATATTAAGGGGATTCTATAAAAGTAAAAAGGTCCCAAGAGTGACACAGAACAGATATTTACAATCTATACAAACAAAGTCTTCACAGGCAACATGACATCATTAAAATCATATCTCTCAATAATCACTCTCAATGTGAATGGCCTAAATGCTCCCATAAATGCTACAGAGTTGCAGATTGGATAAGAAGACATGACCCATCCATTTGCTGTCTACAAGAGACTCATCTTGAACCTAAAGATACATCCAGACTGAAAGTGAAGGGATGGAAAATCATTTTTTGTGCCAATGGACCTCAAAAGAAAGCTGGGGTAGCAATTCTCATATCAGACAGATTAGATTTTAAACTAAAGACTGTAGTTAGAGATACAGAAGGACACTATATTATTCTTACAGGATGAATCCAAAAAGTGGATATGACAATTATAAATATCTATGCCCCCAACAGGGGAGCAGCTAGAGACACAAGCCAACTCTTAACCAGAATAAAGAGACATATAGATAATAATACGTTAATAGTAAGGGACCTCAACACCCCACTATCAGCAATAGACAGATCACCTAAGCAGAAAATCAACAAAGAAACAAGAGCTTTGAATGACATACTAGAGCAAATGTACCTCATAGATATATACAGAACACTAAACCAGAGAACAACAGAATTCTCATTCTTTTTGAACGCACATGGAACTTTCTCCAGAATAGACCATATATTGGGTCACAAAACAGATCTCAACTGATAACAAAAGACTGAGATTATTCCCTGCATATTCTCAGACCACAATGCTTAGAAATTGGAACTCAATCAAAGGAAAAATTTGGAAGAAACTCAAACACTTGGAAGCTAAGAACCATCCTGCTCAAGAATGATTCGATAAACCAGGACATCAAAAATCAATATAAACAATTTATGGAGACCAACGAGAATGAAAACACAATGGTCCAAAACCTATGGGACACTGCAAAGGCAGTCCTAAGGGGAAATACATAGCCATCCAAGCCTCACTCAAAAGAATAGAAAAATCTAAAATGCAGATTTTATATTCTAACCTCAAGAAGCTGGAGCAGGAACAGAAGAGCAGGCCTAACCCACACAAGAGAAAGCAGTTGATCAAGATTAGAGCAGAGATCAATGAATTAGAAACCAGGAGCCCAGTAGAGCAGATCAACAGAACTAGAACCTGGTTCTTTGAAAGAATAAATAAGATCGATAAGCCACTGGCAGGACTTATTCAAAAGAATAGAGAAAGGACCCAATTTAATAAAATTATGAATGAGAGGGGAGAGGTCACAACCAACACCAATGAAATAGGAAGGATCATTAGAAATTTTTATCAACAGCTTTATGCCAATAAATTAAACAACCTGGAAGAAATGGATGCCTTCCTGGAAACCCATCAACTACCAAGACTGAAACAGGAAGAAATTGATTATTTAAACAGACAGATTAATTATGAAGAGTGATCAAAAAACTCCCCCCAAAAAAGAGTCCAGGGCCTGATGGATTCCCCGGGGAACTCTACCAAACATTCAAAGAAGAAATAGAAACAGAAGGACAACTACCAAACTCTTTCTATGAGGCCAGTATTACCTTGATCCCCAAACCAGGCAAAGACCCCATCAAAAATGAGAATTACAGATCGATTTCCCTAGTGAATGTGGACGCCAAAATCCTCAACAAGATCCTGGCTAATAGAATCCAACATTACATTAAAGGATTATCCATCATGACCAAGTGGGATTCATCCCTGGGATGCAAGGGTGGTTCAACATTCACAAATCGATCAGTGTGATAGATCATATCAAAAAGAAAAGAGTCAAGAACCATATGATCCTCTCAATTGATGCAGAAAAAGCATTTGACAAAATACATCATCCTTTCCTGATTAAAACCCTTCAGAGTGTAGGGATAGAGGGTACATTCCTCAATTTCATAAAAACCATCTATGAAAAGCCAACAGCGAATATTATTCTCAATGGGGGAAAAGCTGAATGCATTTCCCTTAAGATCAGGAACACGAGAAGGATGTCCTCTCTCGCCATTATTATTCAACATAGTACTAGACATCCTTGCAACAACAGTCAGACAACAAAAAGGCTAAAATGTATTCGAATTGGCAAAGAAGTCAAAGTGTATCTCTTTGCAGATGACATGATACTCTATATGGAAAACCGAAAAGACTCCACCCCCAAATTACTAGAACTTATAGAGCTATTCAGTAATGTGGCAGGATACAAAATCAGTGCTCTGAAATCAGTTTCATTTCTATACACGAACAACGAGACTGAAGAAAGAGAAATTAGGGAACCCATTCCATTTACAATAGCACCAAAAAGCATAAGTTAACGAGGAATGAACTTAACCAGAGACATAAAGGATCTATTTTCCAGAAACTACAAATCGCTCTTGAAAGACATTGAAGAAGACACAAAAAGATGGAAAAATATTCCATGCTCATGGATTGAAAGAATTAACATAGTTAAAATGTCTATGCTACCCAGAGCAATCTACACTTTCAATGCCATCCTGATCAAAATACCAATGACATTTTTCAAAGAACTGGAACAAACAGCCCTTAAATTTGTGTGGAACCAGAAAAGGCCCCGAATTGCCAAGGAATTGTTGAAAAGGAAAAACAAAGCTGGGGGCATCACGTTGCTGGATTTCAAGCTATACTACAAAGCTGGGATCACAAAGACAGCATGGTACTGGCACAAAAACAGACACATAGATCAATGGAACAGAATAGAGAACCCAGAAATGGATCCTCGGCTCTTTGGGCAACTAATCTTTGACAAAGGAGGAAAAAAACATCCAATGGAAAAAAGACTGTCTCTTCAACAAATGGTGCTGGGAAAATTGGACAGCTACATGCAAAAGAATGAAACTTGACCGCTCTCTCACACCATACACAAAGGTAAACTCCAAATGGATGAAAGACCTCGATGTGAGACAGGAATCCATCAAAATCCTAGAGGAGAACATAGGCTGCAACCTCTATGACATTGGCCACAGCAACTTTTTCCATGACACATCTCCAAAGGCAAGAGAAACAAAAGAAAAAATGAACTTGTGGGACTTTATCAAGATAAAAGCTTCTGCACAGACAAGGAAACAGTCCAAAAAACCAAGAGGCAGCCCACGGAATGGGAGAAGATCTTTGCAAATGACACTACAGATAAAAGACTAGTATCCAAGATCTACAAAGAACTTCTCAAACTCAATACACGGGAAACAAATAATCAAATCAAAAAATGGGCAGAAGATATGAACAGACACTTTTCCAATGAAGACATACAAATGGCTAACAGACACATGAAAAAATGTTCAAAATCATTAGCCATCAGGGAAATTCAAATCAAAACTACATTGAGATACCACCTTACGCCAGTTAGAATGGCAAAAATTGACAAGGCAGGAAACAACAAATGTTGGAGAGGATGTGGAGAAAGGGGATCCCTCTTACACTGTTGGTGGGAATGCAAGTTGGTACAGCCACTTTGGAAAACAGTGTGGAGGCCCCTTGAAAGGTTAAAAATGGAGCTACCCTGTGATCCAGCCATTGCACTACTGGGTATTTACCCCAAAGATACAGACGTAGTGAAGAGAAGGGCCATATGCACCCCAATGTTCATAACAGCATTGTCCACAATAGCTATATTGTGGAAGGAGCCGAGATGCCCTTTAACAGATGACTGGAATAAGACGTGTTCCATATATGCAATGGAATATTACTCAGCCATCAGAAAGAACGATTTCACAACGTTTGCTGCAACATGGACGGGTCTGGAGGAGATAGTGCTAAGCGAATAAGTCAAGCAGAGAAAGACAATTATCATATGGTTTCACTCATTTATGGAACTTAAGAAGTAGGAAGATCAGTAGGAGAAGAAAGGGAAGAAGGAAGAGGGGGTAAAAAGAAGGGGGAATGAACCATGAGAGACTGTGGACTCTCAAACTGAGGGCTTTAGAGTGAAGGTGGGTAGGGGATTGGGATAGGCTGGTGATGGATATTAAGGAGGGCACGTATTGCATTGTGCACTGGGTGTTATACGCAAGTAATGAACCATGGAACTTTACATCAAAAACTTGGGAAAGACTGTATGGTGACTAACATAACATAATAAAAATTATTTAAAAAAAAGAAATACACTAGGGCAGGTATTTCTCTTTCTGTCTTGTTAATTCCTACAACTCCAGTGCCTACAAGAATGTTTGGAAGACAGTGGTTGTTGTTAATACATGTTTTCAAATGAATGAATGTATAAATAATTTTAAATATCTTTGTTTGAAATCACTACCATTCAAATTATAAGACCTATCTTTTTTCAGCCTCAGCACTCACAGTAACTTCAAGTGTCATATATAGAAGAGTAAGAATATTTTTCTATCTTGTAGTGCTTTTTTACAATCCCTCTGAGACATTTTATTTAGTTTGAAATTTATGCTTTTATATATTTCATTCCCCACTTGGATTTCCTTCACTCTTCATCTCTACCAATCTATGTGCCTTCTCCCCTCAAAAATCTGGCCCAATATTCTAGTGCTCTAGTCATTCTTCCTTATAGATTCCCTGTGAATCCTTTCAATCTCTCTCTTCTATTCTGTTGTGGGGTTTTGGGGGGATTAAAAAGAGTAGATGGTTTGATAAATGTTCAATCATAATTCATTAGTCTAAACTGTATATTACCAACTAAATAGGAAGGCCCCTCAGAGGAGGAATCAGCCTTCTTTACATAACACCACCTTAGTTTTACACCTAGTAGAATTTACCCCTCTGAGTTAACATACACTGTATGTTAACTAAACCCTTTACATTAGCTTTTGTTTCCCTTCTCTCTTTTTCCCTGGGATATACTCTTTCTTACGCTTCTGCCTTTTTCTTGTAGCTTTTTTCTTTCCCTCTATTTACTTTTCACTTACCTTCCTCAAAACATGACATTTTAAAATACATCAAACTGTTTTAAAAATGTATTTCAAAAATAAAAGTTATTGTTTTCCACTAAAGATGTAATGCATGTTCACTATATAAATTTGTAAAGCACATAGATAAATATTACTAATAATATTACTAATATTACTAATTACAATATGACTACTAATAATAATTTCACTGCTAACAATATCCCAGATTATTTCTTCCATATTTTCAATATGATGTTTAAAAAAAAACCAGCTGAAATCATTCTCTATGTTAATTGTACCTGGGAATGTGAAATTTTTTCAAATTAAAAATTGTCATTATTGCTTCCTAACCTCTAAAGTGTGCGTGTCTAAAGCCATTCTATTTATCTTAAAGAGAAAACCAAGAAACAGACTCTTAACTACAGAGAACAAACTGATGGTTACCAGAGGGGAGGTGGGTGATGGGGATTAAGAAGCGCATGTGTTCTGATGAGCACTAGGTGTTGGGGTTTTGTATGGAAGTGTTGAATCACTATATTGTACACCTGAAACTAATATTACACTGTATACTAACTGGAATTTAAATTAAAACTTAAAAAAAGATAAGCTTGAAGGCAGCATTTTTTTCATCTTAAATAAATTTTATACACTAATCAAAATTCTTATTTGTGTTTATATAGCATTGGGGGAAGAAGGAGAAGGTAAAGCTATGAGTTACTTAATGCTGATTATTGATAATGAATTATTCTTTGTATTTTCTAAACCAATTTACATTTTATGCTAACATCATGTTAAAATATTTTCTTTAGAATTAATGGATCTCTTTTAATAAATTGTAAAATAGTCTTATTGTTCTTTACACATCAACTTTTTCTGTGTGAGGCAGTCTTTTGATATATAAGCAATTTTTTATCAAGGTATATATAGAGTTCAATAATAGCTATTTAGGGTATTTAAGGTATGGTTACTCACTAGGATATGACACAAAAGGTCACCAGAAGGTGAGTTCAAGAAATCATTATATTTTATTTAGTACAGCTGACCTAGAAAACTTTTAAAAGTAGAGTATGTTCTTATGTCAGTGGTTAGGTGATTCATTAAAGGAAAACATATTCCTCTTCTCAGTTTAATGTCATCTTCTGGAGAATTGTCCCTTATTTGACCCCGATATCAGTACTCTTTTTCCATCAGAAGACCTAAATAGGGTTTGGAACATGATTATGGACTCTTCATTTTAGCCACCAGTTACCATGCCTCTTTGTCTTTTGACTTTAATCCTATTTCCTAGCTTCTATATGTTTGGCTCAATGGGTTGTTGAGCTTCATGCTCTCTTGCTCATATCCTTTTACAGGTTTTTTCTTTCCTGAACAAGGCAATAATAAAAATACTTCTGAGATTTTTTGCCAGACATTGCTTTCAACTTCCACATAAATCAGAAAATATCTTTACCTTTGTTATATCTTATCTCTGAACTTAGATTGCAATTTTGAATGTCTGCAGGGCACTTAAAGTTTGCTTTCATAGACTAAAGATGTTTGAAAAGAAGATCTGCTGGTTCTGAAAAAAAGTTGTAGCTACAGGCCCAAGATCACTGGAGGAATAGGTTGTCTGAAGGCTTACCAAACCAACAGACAGGGGTACCTTATTTTATAACATCCTTTACCAGAATCCCAGGATCAGGTGAAAGTTTTAGGTTGGAAATTTTTAAATGCACCTTTCTTTCTAAGAGTTTCTTAAAAAAAAAAAAAAGATCTTCGAACTGATGATTTTCCACTCCACAATGAAAACCTTAAAAAAAAAGAGCCCCCTAAAATTAAAAAAAAAAAAAATCCTCCTTAGTCCACCTAATAGTTCCATTTATTCTTGCTCTCCTGGAATCCATATTTCATCCAACTGTCACATGATCTTCCAATATAGGTGTATAGATCATAATAGAATAAAAACTGAAATCTACCAACAATATCCCCTAAACAAATCTAGAGATCATCCCTATCTATCATGTTGATTGTAATCACTGGGAACCTTGAAGGAAATTCTCTCATTTGAACTGCATGAACTGCAGAGAACTGGCCATGCTTCAGACAGCATGTAACTGCAAATTTGCTTATGCAACCATGTTAATAGCAGTGGGGGTAGGGATGCTGTATATATGAGATGGGAAAACTTACTTAAGTAACTAAAATTTATAACGTCAAATTGCCCCAAACTATAAATAAAACTTGGGAGACTACATATGCTTTTGTTATTTTCTAACCAGATGCCTGGTTATAATTATGTTACTAAATACCCTTTTTCTAAGAATATTCCTTGCCAAACATGCTCTAAACCAATCAAAACAGTCCTTCATCTGAATATTTGCACTTACCATGTGACTTTTTTGATAATATAAGGCATGCATCACTGCCTTCAGTCCCCACCAGTGGGGTAAGTCAGGGTGAGTACACTATTCGTGTCACTAAGTAAAGAGAACAGTTGCAACAAGGAGTTTATTTATTTATAGTCAGATTGCACTCTTTATAGCCAGTGAACCGTCCATTGAAAAACTCTGCAACTGGTGCATTATTCAGTAACTAGTTCCCTTTCTATTTTGCAGTTACTGTCTATTTGTAATATGGTATTGGATTTTTAGCTCCATTTAAAATAATATTAATAACACTTTGAAAATCTAATAATGACTAATACAATGTTCTGACATTACCCAGACTATATCATATTACACCTAAAATACATATTTCATATAAAAACTCCATTTAATGAAATATTTTGTTGTCTTAAACAATATTTTATATACATTTTAAGCAATTTTCTTTCTGCCCAGAAATGATTTCATTTTATTGTATACAGTGTTTTCTCTCCAGAACCACTGTTTAATCTTATCTGTTTTTTGTCCAAAAGAGGAATCTATGAAATAATGATATAAAAACTGATACGATTTTATGAACATGTTTTTCAAATTCTGAATATCAAATTTCTCTTTTCAAAATTTTGCCTAATATACAAATACTTTATGTACAAAGTGGATGCATTTAAGCTATAATTAACATATTTTGGGCTCTAAGGATACAAATAACTATTGTCAGTTTTAATTAGCCAGAAGCAGATCGCTAGTCCATGCCTCATACTGTCCTTGCAGATAGTCTAAGGAAACAATAAGGCTTTCTAAATTACCCAGTTTCCTAAATTTGCATATTCTCTGCACAAGAATTCATCTGTACTGGTTAAATCAAGAGTGCCTCCCACCAAGTTGATGTGCAATGCTCTTTCTTACACACACACACACACACACACACACACACACACACACTGACAAACACGAGTGCATATTTATTCTCTGTTCCCCAAACTCATAAAACTGACAATTACTGAGTTAAAATCATTTGAATGTTTGAAATTACAAAGTTAAAATCATTTTGAATATTTGAAATTAGCAATAAGACTTGTGTAGTTGAAAGGGCAAGCTGTTCAGAAAACCACAGGGCATGTAAGGGACCTTGGATAAAATACTGGAGGAAGGAAGGAAAGGAGAATGAGGTAAAACTAAGCAAATGGTTTATTTCATATTTGTTCCAAGGATCAGATCTTAGAGATGAGATACAACTGGTAATATGTTCAAGCTATTACTTCTTTTGAACTATGTATGACTTTTCAGTCTGCAGGACCATAACTGAAACCCAGAGTGTGCACTAAAATATCATACTGTAACTTTGAATAGTTAATTTGTTTTCTTTTATTTGTGAAGATAGCAGATGGCATTCTACCATTTACTTCTTTTTCTATTTAGGGAAAAAGACTTCCTGACCTAATTGGAGATTTCCAGCTCTAATGCCTCCATGAGTTAAGCTTCAGCTAATATAGTTAGAGAATGAAATATTGCTTCATTTTTTAAAATTTCTTTGCTTTCACTGATTTGTTACTATCATAATGTCCTTTTAAATGTACTTCTAGTATGTTAATTATCATTAAGATAACTGACTGGTTGTTAAAAATTAGAGCACTGTGGAATAAAAAAATTTGATGTATGATTATGTCAAGTCTAATTATAATTTAGTCATTCAGAACTCAGTAACTATATGTTATTCAGCAGAACTATTGTTCCTAGTTTCAGGTCTCATTGTATTTTTCTACTTTTGGTGAAAAACATCATTTTGTTCTTATTTTTGTTCTAATAAGGACTAGATTATGTCCATGAAAACACTGTCCCTGGATGCATAATTCATCCCTTTAAATAACAGAAGACTAGAAATAGCTTTGCTTAGAGAAAAGATTATCATGGAGGGGGGCAGGTTATAGAGTTTTTTGGAGAAGATATAGGACATTCACTGCTCTGACATTTCTTCTGCTGAATCCTAACAATCTTGTGTTTCAAACAAAACAGATCATCATGTAATTTCAGGGTATATATACTTGAGATAATTAAAGCATATAGGCAAGGGACTCAGGGAGATGGTTTTAAGTAGTTCTTGCCCTAAAATTCTGTGATATGTAATATCTTTTGGATACTCTTATAATTAGTACTATGTTTTACTATCCATATATTAATAATGTAATATGTAATAATATTCAAATACAAATATATATTATATATCTCAAATGTATTACTTTTTCACTAAAATTCATAATTGTATAACACCCCTCAAACCTCCCAAACTTCCGTAGTCTGCAAAAACTTTCTCTCACAGACCTTCTCAGGTTAATAGCTAATTAAATGTGGTATCATGGCTCAAATCTGCAAAACCTGTTTTCATTCTGCTATATGATGTTGTTTCCCCCATTTTCCTGCATCTTAGCAAACTGTCAAATCAAAGTATCTCTTCAGATTACATAAATTTATTCATTTTCTATTACCACATAACACATTAGCACATTTACTGACTTAACACAAGTTTATTACTTCATAGTACCCATAAGTCAGGCTCCTTGTTCAACATCTTCTCACCAGGCTGAAATCAAAGTGTTGGTAAGGGTCTGAAATCTTATCTGGTCTTTGAGGTCATTTTCTAAGATTGTGGCTTTTGGCAGAATTCTGTTTTTGAGGATGTACTAGAACTAAAATTATCATTTTCCTCCTGGCTGCCAGCTGGGGGTCATCTCATTTCCTTCAGGTCACTATCCATTTCCTCCCACATGGACGTCTCCACATGACAGTATTTTTTTTCCTTCAAAGCCAGCAGGAAAATCTCTCACTTGCTTCAAATCTCTGGGTTCAAGAAGAGCACAGTCCCTTTAAAAAAATTATTTTTATTATGTTCTGTTAGTCATCATACAGTATATCCTTACTTTTTGATGTAATGCTCCATGATTTATTATTTGCATATAACACCCAGTGCACGATGCAATATGGGCCCTCCTTAATACCCATCACCAGCCTATCCCAATCCCCCACCCCCTCCCCTCTGAAGCCATCAGTTTCTTTCCTAGAGTCCACAGTCTCTCATGGTTCATTCCCCATTTTGTTAACCCCCCCTTCATTCTTCCCTTCCTTCTCCTACCGATCTTCCTGCTATTTCTTATGTTCCATAAATGAGTGAAACCATAGATAATTCTCTTTCTCTGCTTGACTTATTTCACTTAGCATAATCTCCTCCAGTCCTGTCCATGTTGCTGCAAATGTTGGGTAATCATTCTTTCTGATGGCTGAGTGATATTCCATTGTATATATGGACCACATCTTCTTTATCCACTCGTCTGTTGATGGGCATCTCAGCTCCTTCCACAATTTACTATTGTGGACATTGCTACTATGAACATTGGGGTGCATATGGCCCTTCTCTTCACTACGTCTGTATCTTTGGGGTAAATACCCAGTAGTGCAATGGCTGGTTCACAGGGTGGCTCTATTTTTAACTTTTTAAGGGACCGCCACACTGTTTTCCAAAGTGGCTGTACCAACTTGCATTCCCACCAACAGTGTAAGAGGGATCCCCTTTCTCCACATCCTCTCCAACATTTGTTGTTTCCTGCCTTGTCAATTTTTGCCATTCTAACTGGCGTAAGGTGGTATATCAATGTGGTTTTGATTTGAATTTCCCTGATGGCTAATGATTTTGAACATTTTTTCATGTGTCTGTTATTCATTTGTATGTCTTCATTGGAAAAGTGTCTGTTCATATCTTCTGCCCATTTTTTAATTTATTTCATTCCCGTGTATTGAGTTTGAGAAGTTCTTTGTAGATCTTGGATACTAGTCTTTTATCTGTAGTGTCATTTGCAAAGATCTTCTCCCATTCCGTGGGCTGCCTCTTGGTTTTTTGGACTGTTTCCTTGTCTGTGCAGAAGCTTTTATCTTGATAAAGTCCCACAAGTTCATTTTTTCTTTTGTTTCTCTTGCCTTTGGAGATGTGTCATGGAAAAAGTTGCTGTGGCCAATGTCATAGAGGTTGCAGCCTATGTTCTCCTCTAGGATTTTGATGGATTCCTGTCTCACATCGAGGTCTTTCATCCATTTGGAGTTTACCTTTGTGTATGGTGTGAGAGAGCGGTCAAGTTTCATTCTTTTGCATGTAGCTGTCCAATTTTCCCAGCACCATTTGTTGAAGAGACAGTCTTTTTTCCACTGTATGTTTTTTCCTGCTTTGTCATAGATTAGTTGTCCAAAGAGCTAAGGGTCCATTTCTGGGTTCTCTAATTCTGTTCCATTGGTCTATGTGTCTGTTTTTGTGCCAGTACCATGCTGTCTTTGTGATCCCAGCTTTGTAGTATAGCTTGAAATCCAGCAACGTGATGCCCTCAGCTTTGTTTATCCTTTTCAACAACTCCTTGGCGATTCGGGGCCTTTTCTGGTTCCATACAAATTTAAGGGCTGTTTGTTCCAGTTCTTTTGAGAAATGTCATTGGTATTTTGATCAGGATGGCATTGAAAGTGTAGATTGCTCTGGGTAGCATAGACATTTTAACTATGTTAATTTTTTCAATCCATGAGCATGGAATATTTTTCCATCTTTTTATGTCTTCTTCATTGTCTTTCAAGAGTAATTTGTAGTTTCTAGAACATAGATCCTTTACATCTCTGGTTAAGTTAATTCTGAGATAATGTATGATTTTTGGTGCTATTGTAAGTGAAATGGATTCTCTAATTTCTCTTTCTTCAATCTCATTGTTCATGTATAGAAATGAAACTGATTTCAGAGCACTGATTTTGTATCTTGCCACATTACTGAATTATTCTATAAGTTCTAGTAATTTGGGGGTGGAGTCTTTTGGGTTTACCATATACAGTACCATGTCATCTGGGAAAAGAGACAGTTTGACTTCTTGTTTGTAATTTGGATACATTTTATCCCTTTTTGTTGTCTGATTGCTATTGCAAGGACTTATAGTACTATGTTGAACAATAATGAGTGGACATCCTTTTCATGTTCCTGATCTTAAGGGAAAGGCTTTCAGCTTTTCCCCATTGAGAATGATATTTGCTGTAGGCTTTTCATAGATGTCTTTTTATGAAATTGAGGAATGCACCCTCTATCCCTGCACTCTGAAGGGTTTTAATCAGGAAAGAATGCTGTATTTTGTCAAATGTTTTTTCTGCATCAATTGAGAGGATCATATGGTTCTTGACTCTTTTCTTCTTGATATGATCTATCACACTGAGTGATTTGTGTCTCAATAATCACTCTTAATGTGAATGGCCTAAATGCTCCCATGAAACACCACAGCGTTGCAGATTGGATAAAAAGAGATTCCCTATCCATTTGCTGTCTACAAGGGACTCATCTTGAACCTAAAGATACATCCAGACTGAAAGTGAAGGGATGGAAAACCATTTTTCATGTCAATGGACCTCAAAAGAAAGCTGGGGTAGCAATTCTCATATCAGACAGATTAGATTTTAAACTAAAGACTGTAGTTAGAGATACAGAAGGACACTATATTATTCTTAAAGGATGTGTCCAACAAGTGGATATGACAATTATAAATATCTATGCCCCCAACAGGGGAGCAGCTAGAGACACAAGCCAACTCTTAACCAGAATAAAGAGACATATAGATAATAATACGTTATTAGTAGGGGACCTCAACACCCCGCTGTCAGCAATAGACAGATCACCTAAGCAGAAAATCAACAAAGAAACAAGAGCTTTGAATGACATACTGGACCAGATGGGCCTCGTAGATATATACAGAATGCTACACCCCAGAACAACAGAATACTCCTTTTTTTTGAATGCGCATGGAACTTTCTCCAGAATAGACCATATACTGGATCACAAAACAGGTCTCAACTGATACCAAAAGACTGAGATTATTCCCTGCATATTCTCAGACCACAATGCTTAGAAATTGGAACTCAATCACAAGGAAAAATTTGGAAGAAGCTCAAACACATGGAAACTAAGAACCATCCTGCTCAAGAATGATTTGATAAACCAGGAAATCAAAAATCAATATAAACAATTTATGGAGACCAACGAGAATGAAAACACAATGGTCCAAAACCTATGGGACACTGCAAAGGCAGTCCTAAGGGGAAAATACATAGCCATCCAAGCCTCACTCAAAAGAATAGAAAAAAAAACCTAAAATGCAGATTTTATATTCTCACCTCAAGAAGCTGGAGCGGGAACAGAAGAACAGGCCTAACCCACACACGAGAAAGCAGTTGATCAAGATTAGAGCAGAGATCAATGAATTAGAAACCAGGAGCCCAGTAGAGCAGATCAACAGAACTAGAACCTGGTTCTTTGAAAGAATAAATAAGATCGATAAGCCACTGGCAGGACTTATTCAAAAGAATAGAGAAAGGACCCAATTTAATAAAATTATGAATGAGAGGGGAGAGGTCACAACCAACACCAATGAAATAGGAAGGATCATTAGAAACTTTTATCAACAGCTTTATGCCAATAAATTAAACAACCTGGAAGAAATGGATGCCTTCCTGGAAACCTATAAACTACCAAGACTGAAACAGGAAGAAACTGATTATTTAAACCGAGAGTCCAGGGCCTGGTGGATTCCCCGAGGAATTCTATCAAACATTCAAAGAAGAAATATTGCCTATTCTCCTGAAGCTGTTTCGAAAAATAGAAACAGAAGGACAACTACCAAACTCTTTCTATGAGGCCAGTATTACCTTGATCCCCAAACCAGGCAAAGACCCCATCAAAAAGGAGAATTATAGACCAATATCCCTGATGAATATGGATGCCAAAATTCTCACAAGATCCTAGCTAATAGGATCTAACAGTACATTAAAAGGATTATCCATCATGGCCAAGTGGGATTCATCCCTGGGTTGCAAGGGTGGTTCAATGTTCACAAATCGAGCACAGTCCCTTTTTTGGCTCACCTGATTGAGTCTGGCCCACCCAGATGATCTTCCTTCTGATTAATTCAATAGTCAACTGATAAAGGACATTAATTCTACTAGCACAATCCCTTGACCTTTGTCATATTATATGTCCTAATCATAAGAATAAAATCCATCATATTTCCAGTCCTTCCCAACTCAAGGGAAGGGGATCGTTCATGATGTATGCCAGGGGGCAAGAATCCTGGGAGTCACCTCAGAATTTTTCAGAATTGTGCTAATCACAATAAATATTTACATAACAATGAGGAGATAAACAGTCGGTGATTAAAAGGGAAAAATGAATAGCATAGATATGTTTAGGGAAGATGGCTTTGAGACAAAACCTTACCTCCTGACACACATAACCAAAGCTAACCACGCTTTAAATAACTAGCTTTTTTTTAATCTTCTCTAAGTACTTTGCCTAATTACATTTGATGAATACTTATCAAAGGAAGGATATTTATAAGCACCCACTGTGTACTTTCACAAATTTATTTTATTTAACCCCCACAAAGACTGGAAAGGAAATATATTTTTTGTTATTTTAAGAGATTATGCTTATAATATGCTCAAAGTAAAATATAACCAGGTAGAGTAGAGTTAGATTTGCACTCGGATTTTATGCTTGTAAGTCCACTACATTTCTACCAAACCAAAGGTCCCTCAACTTACTTGCTCTGTATACTGGGCTTCATTAGCACAGTTAGGGTATTATCAGCGTATGATATAATTTTTATCCTTATAGAACATAAGACATAGTTGGCCATACATGGCCACAAGAAAACATATATAATAAATCAAATACTTTAAGAATGTATAAAGTGAACACTAGTTAAGTCACAGATATGTTTGTAGTACCATAGAATACAAAGCATGACTTTATTATAACTTTCATTTTCTTCTTACTTCATTTTTTCCACACTAGACCATGAGCTACTTGAGGACAGGGACCAAATCAAATTCTGCTTTGAATTCACAAGAGTTAGCACAGAACTCGGAATGTAATAACATAATAGGCTTTCAACTGATGTTTGTTAAGAATTAATTATTTTCCCTACAGGGTAATTTTGTATTTGTTGTAATGGCAGTAATTTTTATTGAGCATGTTCTTTTCTAACAGAAGTATTAGGTTATACTTAGAAACTAATAAGTTTTAGCTGATATTTAGAAAGAGAATTTAAAATTTAGAATAAAGATATATCTCAGAAAAGAAATATTAAATAAAAAATAAGAAAATATATTCATTTTTCATTCAGCCCCATTTTAGATAGTAATGAACCAAAGAAGACTAATATGAGATCTCTGTCCTTGAGAGGCTTATATTACTGTGGGAGGGAGAGCAATAAACAGAAATTATGATAGAAGATGAAGAATATGCCAATAGAGTGTCCACTATGGTAGTATTGGAGAAGTGGCTAGCTTTGCTTGAAAGACTATGAACAAATGTATCTCTGTCAGTCCTATGTCAGTATTTAATAGAAAAAGACATCATCACCTTAAGTAAATTAGGATGGGTTGGGGTTTGAGAGGAACCATCATTAGAAATTATATGCTGAATACACATAGGGAAGTATTCATTCCATTAGATGAAAATTATTTGAAATGACTCAGTTTTATTACTGCAATAGAAGACAGAGTAATGTAAGGATGGTAAAGATCCCATATTTCAATCATTACACATATAATTTAATATATAGTATTATGTATATAAATAAATCATTCTATATACTAAAAGTTATGGCAAATTTTATAATACTGATTACTTAAATATTTTCCATGTGAAATGACAAAATTGTTAAAACTAATTAATCCTTGCTAATTGCAAATTTTTCAAAGTCTGCTATATGGGAAGGTCTTTAGTAAAAGGTCATATAAATTGCATAATGAAAGTCAAATCAGATATTCTACTAACTGCAAATATGGCAGAAGAGGGATTATATGGAAATAAATGCACAGACTGATCCTAATGAGGGATCTCTATTTTTATTCTGCAAATGTTTTTAGTTTGTAATTAATCTTTTTGTGAAATTATTTTCTTCTGAAAGCCAAAAGTTGATATTTCTTTTCCCCCATCTGACCATTCATCAATCTCATTTTATCAGATCACTATCTCCAGAATAGTCAGAGACAAAGCAGCACATTTTATACACACTAAATGTGACTGTTATTGCCATAATATACAAATAAATGTGTTTTCCTCTATCATTTACAGAAAGAAAAAATTAAAAATTATATTTGGATATAATAAGTTTGGTTTGATCCAATAAAGTCCTGAGTACTAAATGCTTGATTCTCTTGTTGGGACTTGAAGGAGTTGTTAAAATAATTTACCCAGAAAAGTAGTATTAGTTGGAATTATGACCAAACTCAAGAAGGGCTTAGGTGTTTTTACTCTTCTTTAACGTAACATCTAGCATATTACCTGAGAGTTTGCAATAAATACTTGGTTCCATGAAGGGAAGAATGAGTATATGTATTCTTAGCTGACCAATCCATAGTGGGTTTTGGATTTGTTTAAAGAGTCGGGGATATCTTGGGCATATCCTCTAAGTTTAGGAGTTAAGTATATAAAGGATAATTATTTGTTCTAACACAAAATATTAGATAATTAGACTGACCATGAGAAATGAATTTCTTATGTTATTAAGTTTTCAAAATGTTTTTGAAACTTAAGAGCAGTAGAAGCATAGAACATGAAAACTATGCTGGCCTATCCCCCACAGATCAAGGAACCAGTGTGAGAGTTCTATCAACTCCAAAACATGTCAGTTGTGATTATAAATTTGGGGATCAAAATATGACCCCTAGGGAGTCTGTAGACCCAGTAGACAGACACACAATAGTTCAAATGTAGGAGTCAAATTTATTTATTACATGATCTTCTACATGTCCTCCACTCCAGATAGGAACCTATGAAAATACTTTGGGTATCAATATTGACTCATATCCTAGTGTAAAAGTTCTTGAAATGTTGAATATTCCCTTTTTTCCCAATGTAATACTACACAAGCAAATGGTCATAGGTCCCTTCAAAGAAGGAGTGGGGAAATAAATAAATAAGTGAATATACATATATTTTTTTCATATAAATTCATATTTTATATATATACTTGTGTTTCAGAGTTCTTCCTTATGGATACCCAGCATTCCCTTCAGTCAATTGGTCTTGGACTGAGAATTGGTTCACTTTGCAAAATGAGGATCATGACTTTTTATTGAAGCAGCTGGGCTCAAACTCATAATCATCCATACTTTATTATTTTTGGGTATATAGATTGCACAATACTCTGCCCATCTATATTGCCCTTAGGAATACTGTGTTCTATTAACCATCTCTATTGCTATCTGCAGTTCAGGTTCCACAGATCACCATTTTGATCCTGCTTCTTATTACACTATCATACACACTTTGCTTCTGATGCTTACATACCACTACTTGCCATCTATTATTTTGGGATTCTATCATATTCATTAATATCAAGGTCAGTTCTATAACAGTATCTCCTACTCTCATCCTAGGACTTCAGGGGACAGCCATGTCTGAGTCTCTTAACAATATTTGTGCCCTAACACCAGTGCATCCCTTATCACTTTTGTCAATGGAACCACCTACAAAATACAGCCACCTGGAGGAGTTTCTAAACGTACATAGTATATCCACATCAGTATGCCTCTTCTCTGAGCCTTTGATTCTTTCCTCTACTGTTTTCGAGGCAAGTCCTGGCATTTCTACTTCACTTTGTGAGAGCTTTCATTTTTTTCAAGCATACAAGAGGCCACGTAGTAGTATATTAACACCAATTCCCATTGCCCTTGTCAAGACATTAAATCCTGTATTATAAGAGAATGCCCTTATCCTGATACACTCTTCCTTATCCAACTTATATTTTGTTTCATTTGAATCAACACCCTCAGGGTCTACACACACACACACACACACACACACACATTTTTTTCCCTGAGTAAATTCTGGTACACTTTTGCCAGATTTTGCAGCAATTTCAGTGTACAGCCTCTTTTCTTCTTTTTAAAGAAATTTTTAATTAATTTATTTGATATAGAGAGTGAAAGACAGAGAGCATGAGCCAGGGGACAGAGGAAGAAGGAGAAGCAGGCTCCCCACTGAGCAGGGAGTCTGAATTGGGGCTCAATCCCAGGACCCTGGGATCATGACCTGAGCAGAAGGCAGATGCTTAACCAACTAAGCCACTCAGGCACCCTCTGGTCTCTTTTCTTCTTTAGAAGGCCCAACACTTCTTTGACTGGTTTATATTGTAGTTCGACTCTAATTATTGGCCTTTTCAAGGTGATTTTGAGATAAGAGATTTTCAAGTGTACCAATGCAGATGTCCCCATCCCAGGTCTTGAGAAAACAACCTTTCCCATCAAGGCCCTGACTGACATATCAGACCTGCCTGGGATGAGAATTCAGCCTTTTCTAGAGTGCTGATACACTTATAATTAAGTACTAGGTCTGATTCTCACCATTTTCTACCCTCCAGTCCCAGAAGACAAGGGTCTTTATATGCTGCCAAGGATATTCTCTGGCATTTATACTTTATCTTATATTGCTTATTAATTACCCTCAGCCTTTAACTGTCTTTCTCCAGATAGCACAGCCATCCTGTTGAAAAGTTCTTATAGTTATTCTCCTTTACCATTCCTCATAAAAACTCTCAAATATTTGGGGTATCATACCTTCCAGGGCATTCACTTCCTTTAGTACTTCAACCCAGTTCATCACTTATGAAAAAAGCTTAAGTACTGCACCACAACCACATTCCAGGGGCTATCGGTTATCCATCACATTGTAGAGCTTGTTCCAAGAAAACTTCCTAATGTTCCTCTTTTATGTTAGGTTCCTCAGGAAACAGACTCTGAGGCACTCAGAGTTGTTTCCAGGAGATTTATTAGTTAACAACACTTATGAGAGAGGAAGGAAACAGAATTGGGCAAAGGGGGAAGTAGAACAGTGAGGAAGTTACAACAGTGGTCTTGGTTGATCCTATATGGAACTCTGGAGCTGAAATGGCCCTTCAGAACTCTCCCACACCGAGACAAACAAATCAGAACTGAAAAGTCATTGGATGTGAGCTGATCCCATGGAGGAGATAAGGCATTCAATGAAATAGCTCTCTTTGCTAAGGGCAATTCACAAAAAGAGATTCAGGTAAAAGCCATTAGTCACAAACCCTCCAAATCACTGGGTTCATTACTGCCTCTTCCTGAAGGGGACACCTGGGCAGATCACAAAAGCACCCACTACACTTTTCCAGAAAAGATCTATGATTTTATAGGGGCTTTCTGGAAGTTTTAGGCTTTGACACAATGGAATAACTTATGATGGCAATTCTAAGAATTGGAGTAACTTGAAAGGAAAGAGAATTTCAGAACAGGTGCCACACTTGGTGGTCCTCAAATAGGTCAGGGTATCCCTACTCAGCTGGAAGCTGGCCAGTGTTCCTGACAGTTTTCTACATTATACAAAACCAATATTGTGTAAAGTGTAATACAAACCTGTGGCTGCCATTTGCATGGTTTATATTGGATTTACCTTGGATTTATATTAAAGTTTTTGCTGGAAAAAAAAAAAAAGCCCTGATCCTGATTACTGTGCTCCAAAGAGCTCCTTTGAGTAACCATCCACACAGCCAGATAAAGCCATGTTTCAGGTCCTCCTTAAAGTATTTCTTCTGCCCTTTCTGCTTGCAGTTGCCATATTTCAACTCACCATACAATAGCTGCTAGCTGCATGTAATGATTTTTTGAGAAACGATTATTAAAATTCCTGAGAGAGATTATATTTTTAAAGAGCAAAACTCAGAAAGATTGATAAACTGGAAGAATTATGCTTCTTCTGAGTTGAATATATAATTAAGGAATTAGCTCTGCCCTTTAATGGAGCAAGGTGGTCCACCATAAATTAACAACAAGGAGGAAGAAGGAATCGGAAGCTAATTTTAATGTGTGAATAATAATTAGAATCCTAAATTGTTCCCATAAAATTCAAGAAATCCTCACTATTTGTCTTTATTTTTTCTTAGTTCAAGTAATATCTCACAAATATTAAGTAATCTGAAAAATCTTTGCTATGGCAATATGGTTATTCAAGTGAAAAATTAGCACTTTAAGGGACTTCCAAGCCTACAATGAAATGTTTCTTATAACAATCTCCTCACCGTTAAATTGGATTCACTTTCAAGTCAGTCTCCTTTCAGGCAAAATTACCACATGTAATTAACTTACACAGAGACTTGCTCTAGCCAAATTGGTCTGTCACTTTATATACAAAGTATATTCTAACGTGAAGGGTCAGAGACCCTCATAATTATAACTGCAAAAGATTTCTCTAATGATAATAATACCCTTGCCTTTAATGGGACGGAATTTTAGTTTTAACTAAGGTCTAGTAAATCCAGAGATAATGTATGGTTGAGGAATGGGGTGGGTAGAATTGAGTGCCTTTCTGAAAGAAATTATCCCTGACCTTCTTCTCTATGGTTTTATTCAGGATGACTTGTTACAGATTATTCTTTCTCTTTCTTTCTATGTCATGATTAGTTTACAAAATCAATAAACGATGACTACAGAAAGTCCACAACAGTTTAACGTAAGCTTTCCTAAATTTCTGACTTGGACAAAAATTCTTTGGATATAATAGCAGAAAGAAGTTAAGTATTTTGTGAGAAAAACAAGACAAAGCATGGAAAAAGCAGTGTGGGAATAGTTGAATTGTAACTCTGTAAATAGAAATATTTCTGAAGCAGATCATACATTAAGTGAAACAAGCAAGGCATGAAATAAAAACATCCTATCAAAGCTGTGGAACTTTTACTTTCCAGTCAACAATGGGTAGCCCTTCTGAAAGTTTTCCCCTTTTGGAGACCCGGCAATACTTGCCAAAAGAGAATATATATTTTAAAAAGGAAAGGAGAGAAGTGACCTATACAGTTTGAATGCGAACAAATACATGACAAGAGCATGACAGAATGCAAGAGGAGCAAATTTAATAGAAATAAGGAGTCCATAAAATAATGAGATATTTACCAGGAGAAATACCCTGGGGGTAAATATATGGAAATGACATTTTCTCACAATTTATCTCTGCTAAAGTTGGCCCATTCTGCCAAATCTAAGCTATATGCTCATGTTCATAATGTCCCTGCTGTTGAAAGAGCCACACAATCTCAGCTCTTTCTTTTACATTCCTTATATCATATAGGTGCATCGGCTTGACAGAAGCTACTCCTATGACTACTCTCTGGACAAAAGGGGCACTGGCATTTGTTTAAAATTCTACATGTGAAAAGCAACCTTAGGAAACTATTAAAATGGGGATGCCTGGGTGGCTCAGTTGGTTAAGCATCTCCCTTCACCTCAGGTCACAATCCCAGGATCCTGGGGTCAAGCCCTGGGCAGGCTCTCTGCTCAGCGAGGAGCCTATTTTCCCTCTCCCTCTGCTGCTTCCCCTGTTTGTGCTCTCTCACTCTCTTTCAAATACATAAATACATAAATAAATAAATAAATAAATAAATAAATAAATAAAATCTTTTTTAAAGAAAGGAAACTATTTTTTAATAATAATATTTTATTATGTTATGTTAGTCACCATACAGTATATCCTTAGTTTTTGATGTAATGTTCCATGATTCATTATTTGCGAATAACACCCAGTGCACCATGCAATATGTGCCCTCCTTAATACCCATCACTGGCCTATCCCAATCCCCCACCCCCCTCCCCTCTGAAGCCCTCTGTTCGTTTCCCAGAGTCCACAGTCTCTCATGGTTCATTCACCCTTCTGTTTACCACCCCTTCATTCTTCCCTTACTTCTCCTACCGATCTTCCTATTTCTTATGTTCCATAAATGACTGAAACCATATGATAATTGTCTTTCTCTGCTGGACTTACTTCACTTAGCATAATTTTCACTCCCATCCATGTTGCTGCAAATGCTGGGTAATCGTTCTTTCTGATGGATGAGTAATATTCCATTGTATATATGGACCACATCTTCTTAATCCAGTCATCTGTTGAAGGGCATCTCAGCTCCTTCCACAATTTAGCTATTGTGGACAATGCTGCTATGAACATTGGGGTGCATATGGCCCTCCTCTTCACTATGTCTATATCTTTGGGGTAAATACCCAGTAGTGCAATTGCTGAATCACAGGGTAGCTCAATTTTTAACTTTTTAAGGGAGCTCCACACTGTTTTCCAAAATGGCTGTACCAAATTGCATTCCCACCGAAAGTATAAGAGGGATCCCCTTTCTCCACATCCTCTCCAACATTTGTTGTTTCCTGCCTTGTCAATTTTTTGCCATTCTAACTGGCATAAGGTGGTATCTCAATGTGGTTTTGATTTGAATTTCCCTGATGGCTAATGATTTTGAACACTTTTTCATGTGTCTGTTAGCCATTTGTATGTCTTCATTGGAAAAGTGTCTGGTCATATCTTCTGCCCATTTTCTGATTTGATTAACGAATAGCCCTTATATTTGTGTGGAAACAGAAAAGGCCCCAAATCACCAAGGAGTTGTTGAAAAGGAAAAACAAAGCTGGGGGCATCACGTTGCTGGATTTCAAGCCATACTACAAAGCTGGGGTCACAAAGACAGCATGGTACTGGCACAAAAACAGACACATAGACCAATGGAACAGAATAGAGAGCCCAGAAATGGACCCTTGGCTCTTTGGGCAACTAATCTTTGACAAAGCAGGAAAAAACATCCAGGGAAAAAAAGACAGTCTCTTCAATAAATGGTGCTGGGAAAATTGGACAGCTATATGCAAAAGAATGAAACTTGACCACTCTCGTACACCATACACAAAGATAAACTCCAAATGGATGAAAGACCTTGATGTGAGACAGGAATCCATCAAAATCTTAGAGGAGAACATAGGCTGCAACTTCTTTGGCATCGGCCACAGCAACTTTTTTCATGACACATCTCCAAAGGCAAGAGAAACAAAAGAAAAAATGAACTGTGGGACTTCATCAAGATAAAAAGCTTCTGCACAGCCAAGGAAACAGTCCAAAAAACCAAGAGGCAGCACACAGAATGGGAGAATATATTTGCAAATGACAATACAGATAAAAGACTGGTATCCAAGATCTACAAAGAACTTCTCAAACTCAATACACAGGAAATAAAAAAGGAAACTATTAAGATGGGAAAGGGATTTTAAAAAGATATTGGGTAGCCACAAATTGCATAGTTTCTCTAGGGCAGTAAGGATGACTTTCAGGTCAACAGTGAATGGAAGGGAGGTCCCTGAACAAGAGCTATGTAGGTGTCCTAGAGAACCAATGATCTCGAATGAAACAGGAAGACAGAGGAATCAGGAAAATGGAATTGAGAAATTAACTGATAAAATTGATCATTCTTTAGTTTTAAATTTATGTTAAAGTGTTTTGGTAGAACTGATCAGTATGCAGACAATTTAGCAAATGAAAAAATATGAGACAATGTTTACCTCCAAGCATATTTTTTTAATTGTTCAAAAAGAATGTAAAACCATTGTACACTATTTGACTCAGCAGTGAATCATATTTAAATAATCATAACAATGTAAAAATTTAATGATGACAAAAAATGATGCTGTATTGAGAGGATGGGTGAAAGGGCAAAGGAGGGTTAAGATTACTAAGACTTCATCATCTTAAATATAATAATTTTGTTTGTAACTGAGAAATGAAGAAATATAAGTAAAATATATCATTTAAAAGTGTAAAAGTTAATCCCATATAAGAGTATAGAAGGTATAACTGAGACAGAACTATTATTTACAGGTCTTCCCATAAACTTTACTATACTATTTGTTTTTTGAACTACCTGCATATAATGCTTTGGTAAAAATAAAAATTAGTTGAAATTAAAATAACAAAATCACATACACAACTTAATACAAAAAAAAACATCAAATTCTACAATCCTAACACAACCAGTTACTACTATTTTTTTAAATTTTTTAATGATTTTTTATTATATTATGTTAGTCACCATACAGTACATCCCCGGTTTCCGGTGTAAGGCTCGATGATTCATTAGTTGTGTATAAAACCCAGTGAACCATGCAATACGTGCCCTCCTTACTACCCATCACTGGTCTATCCCATTCCCCCACCCCCCTCCCCTCTGAAGTCCTCAGTTTGTTTCTCATAGTCCATAGTCTCTCATGTTTCATTCCCCCTTCTGATTACCCCCCCTTCTTTATCCCTTTCTTCCCCTACCGATCATCCTAGTTCTTATGTTCCATAGATGAGAGAAATCATATGATAGTTGTCTTTCTCTGCTTGACTTATTTCACTTAGCATTATCTCCTCCAGTGCCGTCCATGTTGTAGCAAATGTTGAGAACTCGTTCTTTCTGATAGCTGAGTAATATTCCATCGTATATATGGACCACAACTTCTTAATCCAGTCATCTGTTGAAGGGCATCTCGGCTCCTTCCACGATTTAGCTATTGTGGACATTGCTGCTATGAACATTGGGGTGCATATGGCCCTTCTCTTCACTACGTCTGTATCTTTGGGGTAAATACCCAGTAGTGCAATGGCTGGATCATAGGGTAGCTCAATTTTTACCTTTTTAAGGGACCTCCACACTGTTTTCCAGAGTGGCTGTACCAACTTGCATTCCCACCAACAATGTAGGAGGGATCCCCTTTCTCCACATCCTCTCCAACAATTGTTGTTTCTTGCCTTGTCTATTTTTGCAATTCTAACTGGCGTAAGGTGGTATCTCAGTGTGCTTTTGATTTGAATTTCCTTGATGGCTAATGATTTTGAACATTTTTTCATGTGTCTGTTAGCCATTTGTATGTCTTCATTGGAAAAGTGTCTGTTCATATCTTCTGCCCATTTTTTGATTTGTTTATTTGTTTCTCGTGTATTGAGTTTGAGAAGTTCTTTGTAGATCTTGGATACCAGTCCTTTATCTGTAGTGTCATTTGCAAATATCTTCTCCCATTCCGTGGGCTGCCTCTTAGTTTTTCTGACTGTTTCCTTGGCTATGCAGAAACTTTTAATCTTCATGAAGTCCCATAAATTCATTTTATCTTTTGTTTCTCTTGCCTTTGGGGATGTGTCATGAAAAAGGTTGCTTTGGCCGATGTCGTAGAGGTTGTTGCCTATGTTCTCCTCTAGAATTTTGATGGATTCCTGTCTCACATCGAGGTCTTTCATCCATTTGGAGTTTATTTTTGTGTATGGTGTGAGAGAGTGGTCAAGTTTCATTCTCTTGCATGTAGCTGTCCAATTTTCCCAGCACCATTTATTGAAGAGACTGTCTTTTTCCCACCAGATGTTTTTTCCTGCTTTATGAAATATTAGTTGCCCAAAGAGCCGAGGGTCCATTTCTGGGCTCTCTATTCTGTTCCATTGGTCTATGTGTCTGTTTTTGTGCCAGTACCATGCTGTCTTTGTGATCACAGCTTTGTAGTACAGCTCGAAATCCGGCATTGTGATGCCCCCAGCTTTGTTTTTCCTTTTCAACAGTTCCTTGGAGATTCGGGGTCTTTTCTGGTTCCATACAAATTTAAGGACTATTTGTTCCAGTTCTTTGAAAAATGTCCTCGGTATTTTGATCGGGATAGCATTGAAAGTGTAGATTGCTCTGGGTAGCATGGACATTTTAACTATGTTAATTCTTCCGATCCATGAGCATGGAATATCTTTCCATCTTTTTATGTCCTCCTCAATGTCTTTCAAGAGTGATTTATAGTTCCTAGAATATAGGTCCTTTACGTCTCTGGTTAAGTTAATTCCAAGGTAACGTATGGTTTTTGGTGCTATTGTAAATGGGATGGATTGCCTAATTTCTCTTTCTTCGGTCTCGTTATTCCTGTATAGAAATGCAACTGATTTCTGAGCATTGATTTTGTATCCCGCCACGTTACTGAATTGCTCTATAACTTCTAATAGTTTGGGAGTGGATTCTTTTTGGTTTTCCATATAGAGTATCATGTCATCTGCAAAGAGAGACATTTTGACTTCTTCTTTGCCGATTTGAATACCTTTGATCCCTTTTTGTCGTCTGATTGCTGTTGCAAGGACTTCTAGTACTATGTTGAATAATAGTGGCGAGAGTGGGCATCCTTGTCGAGTTCCTGATCTTAAGGGAAAGGCTTCCAGCTTTTCCCCATTGAGAATAATATTTGCAGTAGGCTTTTCATAGATGGCTTTTATGAGATTGAGAAATGTACCTTCTATTCCTACACTCTGAAGGGTTTTAATCAGGAAAGGATGCTGTATTTTGTCAAATGCTTTTTCGGCATCGATTGAGAGGATCATATGGTTCCTGAGTCTTTTCTTGTTGATATGATGTATCACGCTGATTGATTTGCGAATATTGAACCACGCTTGCATCCCAGGTATGAATCCCACTTGATCGTGATGGAGAATCCTTTTAATGTACTGTTGGATCCTATTAGCAAGTATCTTGTTGAGGATTTTGGCGTCCATATTCATTAGGGAAATCGGTCTGTAATTCTCCTTTTTGAGGGGGGGTCTTTGCCTGGTTTAGGGATCAAGGTAATATTGGCCTCATAGAATGAGTTTGGTAGCTTTCCTTCTGTTTCTATTTTTTGAAATAGCTTTAGGAGAATAGGTATTATTTCTTCTTTGAATGTTTGGTACAATTCCCCAGGAAAACCGTCCGGGCCTGGAGTTTTGTTATTTGGAAGGTTGTTTATCACTGACTCAATTTCTTCATAATTAATTGGCCTGTTTAAGGAATCAATTTCTTCCGGTTTCAATCTTGGTAGTTTATAGGTTTCCAGGAAGGATTCCATCTCTTCCAGATTGCTTAGTTTATTGGCATATAGCTGTTGATAAAAATTTCTAATAATCCTTCCAATTTCAATGGTGCTCGTCGTGACCTCTCCTTTTTCATTCATAATTTTAATAATCTGGGTCCTTTCTCTTTTCTTTTGGATAAGTGTTGCCAGTGGTCTGTCAATTTTATTGATTCTCTCAAAGAACCAGCTTCTAGTCCTGTTGATCTGCTCTACTGTACTTCTGGTTTCTGCTTGATTGATTTCAGCTCTAATTTTGGTCAACTGCTTCCTCGTGCGTGGATTAGGCCTGTCCCTCTGTTGCTGTTCCAGCTTCTTGAGGTGAGAATATAAAAACTGCATTTTAGATTTTTCTATTCTTTTGAGTGAGGCTTGGATGGCTATGTATTTCCCCCTTAGGACTGCCTTTGCAGTATCCCATAGGTTTTGGACTGTTGTATTTTCATTCTCATTGGTCTCCATAAATTGTTTAATTTGATTTTTGATTTCCTGGTTTATCGAGTCATTCCTGAGCAGGATGGTTCTTAGTCTCCAAGTGTTTGAGTTTCTTCCAAATTTTTCCTTGTGGTTGAGTTCCAATTTCAGAGCGTTGTGGTCTGAGAATATGCAGGGGATAATTTTAATCTTTTGGTATAGGTTGAGACCTGTTTTGTGTCCCAGAACATGGTCTATTCTTGAGAATGTTCCATGGGCATTAGAATAGAATGAGTATTCTTTGGTTCTGGGGTGTAGTGTTCTATATATATCTTTGAGGTCCAACTCGTCGAGTATGGCATTCAAAGCCTTTGATTCTTTGCTTAGTTTTTGCCAGGGTGTTCTGTCTATTTCTGAGAGTGGAGTGTTGAGGTCCCCTACTATTAATGTATTTTTATTTATATGTCTCTTTATTCTGGTTAAGAGTTGGCTTGTGTATCTTGCTGCTCCCCTGTTGGGGGCATATATATTTAAAATTGTCATATCCACTTGTTGAATACTTCCCTTAAGAGTAATATAGTGCCCTTCTGCATCTCTAACTATAGTCTGTAGTTTAAAATCCAGTTTATCTGATATGAGAATTGCTACCCCAGCTTTCTTTTGAGGTCCATTTGCGTGAAAGATGGTACTCCATCCCCTTACTCTCAGTCTGAATGCATCTTTGGGTTTGAAATGAGTCTCTTGTAGACAGCAAATGGATGGGTCATTTCTTTTTATCCAATCTGCAACCCTGTGGCATATTATGGGATGGTTCAAACCATTTACATTAAGACTGATTACTGAGAGATATGATTTTAATGTTGCCATGTTGCCAGTAAAGTCTTTGTTTGTATTGGCTGTGACTTTCTGTTCTGTATCACTCTTGGGGCCTTTTTACTTTTATAGAACCCCCCATAATATCTCCTGTAGGGCTGGTTTCGTGGTTACGAAATTGGTTAGTGACTGGCAATTCTGAAATGTCTTTATTTCTCCATCAATTCTGAATGACAGCCTTGCTGGATAAAGGATCCTCGGCTGCATGTTTTTCTCTGAAAGAGCTTTAAAAATGCTCCCCCAACCCTTTCTCTCATTCCAGGTGTGTGTAGACAGGTCTGACGTAATTCTGATGCTTTTGCCTTGGTACGTGAGAAATTTCTTTGCCCTGGCCGCTTTCAATACTGTATCCTTGCATCTAATATTTGCGAAATGCACTATGACGTGACGTGGCATAGGTTTGTCATCTTGAGCTTGGGAGGGGTCCTCTCTGCCTCTTGGACACGAATGTTTGTTTCCCTTGCTAGATTAGGGAAGTTTTCAGCTACAATTTGTTCAAATATCTCTTCTAGACCTCTGTTTTTCTCCACTCCCTCGGGGATGCCGATGATTCTAACATTGGATCGTTTCATTGAGTCAGTAATCTCCCGTAACCTACATTCGTGGGCGTGGATTTTTTTAAGACCATCTTCTATTTTCATTTTTTCCTCTATTAACCCATCCTCCAATTCACTAACCCGTTCCTCTGCTTCTGCGACCCTGGCCGTCAGAGCCTCTAGTTTTGCCTGCATTTGGCTCATAGAATTTTTAATTTCTGTCAGATTCGCTCTCATTTCTGTCCTTAGGGATTCTATATTCTCAGTAACCTTTTCGTTAATAGTTTTTTCAATTCTACTCATCATTTTGACCATCGTTACTCTGAATTCCATTTCTGATACTTTGGTTACATCCATATCCATTATTTCTGTGGCAGAGGCCACAGACTCACTGTCTTTTCTTTGCTGAGGGGGGCTTCTCCTTCTTGTCATTCTGATGAAGAGAGGTTGCGGGGTTTCCAGAGCCCAAATTATTGACTGGGTCCCAGGCCGTGCCCCTTGTTTTATAGGGATCTTAGGGATGTGGGCTTCTTCTTTAAAGATTTTATTTATTTATTTATGTGGCAGCCAACCAGCGAGAGAGGGAACAGAAGCAGGGGAGTGGGAGAGGAAGAAGGAGGCTCCCAGCAGAGGAGCCCGATGAGGGACTCCTTTCCGGAATGCCGGGATCACGCCCTAAGCCGAAGGCAGGCGCTCAATGACTGCGCCACCCAGGCGCCCGGGTTGTGGGCTTCTTGATTTTTCAGCCTGCCTTCTGGGGGAGGGGCCTGCCGTTTCGATACTCAGGCAGCCCTGTTTGGGTAGAGTCTCGGCGTCCCCTGCAAGGGGGGATGGGGATGGGCACTCCCTGAGCCAGTGTTTCCAGGCTTTTGTTCTCTGGCGGCTTTCCCTGGCGGTTTGCTGTGCCTCTTCTGAGAGTCAGAGCAGCAGCGGCCAAATTTCAGCCTCTGTCACGGAACAGAAGGATTGCGGCCCGTTCTCCACTAATGTTCTGGCCACTTTAACTCTGTTTCTGTTGGTGCTGCTCAACCCTGCAGCGTCCCGGGATGTGTGCCCCACACCCGGCGTCCCAGCCCTCACTTCCAGGGCCGGCGCGTCTCTGTCCTTTGTGTTTCTAACGCCGCCAGCAGCCAGCCGCCCCGCACGCGCGCTCCGGAAGCTCCCGGTCTCAGTCTGGATCCAGTGAGAGCACCGGGATTCCGGTGTTCCGAGAGATGCCTGGTGGGGCGCGCGCACCCGGCTCACGGTCTCAGTCTCCTGTTTTGCGGGTGCCGTCCGCGAGCCCCGCCCGCTCTCCCGTGCAAGTGGCTACCGCTTCCTGGCACCCGAACGCGGCGGCTCCCTCCCCCTTCCGTTTATCTTCCGATATCTGTGCACAGTTTCATGGCTCCCCGCTTCGTACCTCAATACTCAGCGCTGGAGATGTTCATTTGTAGAGATCCAGATGCGTCTTCCTGCGTCTCAGGCTGGTTCCGTGGTTGTTTTGGCTGGTCTGGTACCTATCCAGCTCGACTCGGAGGACCGGCTAAAAACGGTGTCTCCTACTCCTCCGCCATCTTAACTCCTCCAGTTACTACTATTTTGACACTTGTATTTCTTACAAGTTTTTCCTAAATATTTTCTCTTCATTACATTAAAAATATGCATGCAACTATGAATTGTTGAACATTACAACAAAAACTTATGATGTACTATATATGTTGGCTAACTGAACATTATGAAAAATAAAAAAATAATAAAATAAAATTAAGTGCCAACATAAGGAATCATAAATAAGTACAATAAATAAAATAAAATAACAATATTGTTTCATTTTTACCCAGACAAAAATATGCATGCAATGTTATGCTTATTTACTTAGCATTACAACCTAAGAATTTTTCCATGTTTAACCTATCCATAATCATCACCTTCAATGGCACATAATCACAATAGATATATGCTTCAAAAGCTACTTAACTAGTCCATTATTGGTGTGTTAATTTATATTCAATATTAACCATTATAAATAATAATAAAATAAAGACCTCTCTCTATATATAACTGTTTTCAATAGTTTTAATATTGTCCCCAGGGTAGATTACAGTAGTAGGATTACTGGGTTGAAACACACATGATAAGTGAACTAATGAAAAACATGGGCAATACACCAAGTAGAGTAACAGTTTTCAGTGATTTTTAAATGTTTACTGCCATCTCCAAATAACACTCACCTCTAAACTGCTTTATAAAAGAGTAAAAACCAACTGGCAAAGTCACCAATGATGAAGAATTTTTTAAAATATACCCAATAAGTGATAATATTAATATTCATTCATTAAAAAAATATTTATTGAACACCAGTTATGTCCCAGGAACTCTTCAAGAGGATGGGCCACTAAACTAATATTCTATTGTTTTTACTAATATTCTATTTTAATAGAGCTTACATTCTAGTGAGAGAGGTAACAGACACACATACAATATAAAACAATATATTATAATACAATATGATATATTTTTAAGTGTTATGTAGAAACTAAAGCTGGCTAATATAGAAAATGCATGACTGGAGACACAGGAACTATTTTGAATACAGTGATCAGGGAAGATGACTCTGAAGAATTAACATTTGATCAGAGAGCTGAGTGAAGGAGCCATATGGTCAAATGGGGAAAGAATGTTCCAGGCAAAAGGATGTATAAGTGCAAATGTATTAAATTGGAAGACAGCTAACTGTTTAAGAAATAAGGAGGCCACTGTGGTTGGGAAGTGGTGAGGTCTATACTTTTCCTTCTTAAATGTGTTCATATGTTTTAAACATTTTTTCTTTCAAATTTTTATTTAAATTCTCGTTACTTAACATGTAATATTAGTTTCAGTAGTAGAATTTAGAGATTCATCACATATATATAACACCCAGTGTTCATCCCAACATGTGGCCTGCTTAATACCCATTACGTGTTTAGCCCTTCCCCTGCCCACATCCCCTCAATTAACCCTCAGTCTGTTCTCTGTAGTTAAGAGTCTCTTATAGTTTCCCTCCCTCTCTTTTTCCCCCTTCCCCTATGTTCATCTGCTTTATTCCTTAAATTCCACATATGAGTGAAATCCTATGTTATTTATATTTCTCTAGCACACTTGTTTTGCTTAACATAATACATGCTAGCTTCATACACGTCATTGCAAATGGCATGATTTCATTCTTTTTGATGGCTGAGTAATATTCATATATATATATATATATATATATATATATATATATATATATCACCTCTTCTTTAGCCATTCATCTATCAATGGACATTTTCCATAGTTTGGCTATTTTTGATAATGTTATAAATATCAGGGTGCATGTGCCCCTTCAAAATCAGTCTTTTGGTATCCTTTAGTTAAATACCTAGTAGTACAATTGTTGTGTTGTAGGGTAGTTCTATTTTGAACTTTTTGAGGAACCTCCACACTGTTTTCCACAGTTTCTGCACCACTTCGCATTCACATCAACAGTATAAGAGGGTCTCCCTTTCTCTGCATCCTCACCAATAACTGTTGTTTCCTGTGTTAATTTTAGCTCTTCTGACAGGTGTGAGGTGATATCTCACTGTAGTTTTGATTTGCATTTCCCTGTTAATGAGTTTTGTTGAGCATCTTTTCATTTGTCTGTTAGTCATCTGGATGTCTTCTTTGGAAAAATGTTTATTCATGGTTTCTGTCCATTTCTTAACTGAATTATTTGTGTTTTGGGTGATGCCTTTGATAAGTTCTTTATAGATTTGGATACTAATGCTTTATCAGATGCCATTTGCAAATATCTTCTCCTATTCCAAAGGTTGCCTTTTAGTTTTGTTGATTGTTTCCATTGCTGTGTGGAAGATTTTTATCTTGATGAAGTTCCAATAGTTCATTTTTGCTTTTGTTTCCCTTGCCTCAGGAAACGTATCTAGTAAGAAGTTGCTATGGCCAATGTCAAAGAGGTTCACGTCTTTGTTCGCCTCTAGGATTTTGAGGGTTTTCTCCCTCACATTTAGGTCTTTCATCTATTTTTTTAAATAATATTTTTTATTATATTATGTTAGTCACCATAGAGTACATCCCTGGTTTTTGATGTAAAGTTCGATGATTCATTAGTCTATTTTGAATTTATTTTTGTGTGTGGTATAAAAAAGTGGTCCGGTTTCATTCTTTTGCATGTTGCCGTCCAGTTTTCCTAACACCATTTGTTGAAGAGACTGTCTTTTTCCCACTGGATATTCTTTCTTGCTTTGTCAAAGATTAGTTGAACATATAGTTGTGGGTCCATTTCTGCATTTTCTATTCTGTTCCATTGATCTATGTGTCTGTTTTTGTGCCACTACCATATTGTCTTGATGATTACAGCTTTGTAATATAGCTTGAAGTCTGGAATTGTGATGCCTCCAGCTTTGCTTTTCTTTTTCAAGACTGCTTGGGCTATTTGGGGTCTTTTGTGGTTCCATACAATTTTAGGATTGTTTGTTCTAGCTCTGTGAAAAATGCTGGTGGTATTTTGACAGGGATATAGACATTTTAACAATATTGTTCTTCCCATCTGTGAGCATGGATTGTTATTCCATTTCTTTGTGTCCTCTTCAATTTCACTCATGTTCAATAGTTTTCAATGTAAAGATCTTTTACTTCTTTGGTTATATTTATTCCTAGGTATCTTATGGTTTTTGGTGCAATTATAAATGGGATTGATTCCTTGATTTCTCTTTCTGCTACTTCATTATTTGTGCATAGAAATGCAACAGATTTCTGTACATTGATTTTGTATCCCACAACTTTGCTGAATTCATGTATTAGTTCGAGCAATTTTTTTGTGGAGTCTTTCAGATGTTCTACATAGAGTATCATGTCATCGGGGAATAGTGAAAGTTTGACTTCTTCCTTGCTGCTTTGGATGCCTTTTATTTCTTTCTGTAGTCTGATTGCTGAGGCCAGGACTTCCAATACTATGTTAAATAACAATGGTGAGAGTACACATCCTTTTATTGTTCCTGATCTTAGAGGAAAAGCTCTCAGTTTTTCCTCACTGAGGATGATATTAGCTGTGGGTCTTTTGTATATGGCCTTTACAATGTTGAGGAATACTCCCTCTATCCCTGCTTTGTTGAGGATTTTTATCAAGAATGAATACTACACTTTGTCAAATGCTTTTTTCTATATCTATTGAGAAGATCATATGTTTTTTATCGTTCCTTTTATTAATGTAGTGTATCACATTGATTGATTTGTAAATATTGAAACACCTTTGCAGCCCAGGAATAAATCCCACTTGATCATGGTGAATGATTCTTTTAATGTACTGTTGGAATCAATTTGCTACTATCTTGTTGAGACTTTTTGTATCCATGTTCATCAGGGATATTGGCCTGTAATTTTCCTTTTTAGTGGGGTCTGTCTGGTTTTGGAATCAGGGTAGTGCTGGGCTTGTAGAAAGAGTTTGGAAGGTTTCCTTTCACTCATGTTTTCTGGAATACTTTGAGAAAAGTAAGTATCAACTCTTCTTTAAATGTTTGGTAGAATTTCCCTGGGAGGCCATAGTCTGGCTATTTGTTTATCAATTTTATTAATTCTCTCAAAGAACCAGCTCCTAGTTTCACTGATCTTTTCTACTAGGTTTATTAATTTCTATATCATTTATTTCTGCTCCAATCCTTATTATTTCCCTTCATCTTCTGGCTTTAGGCTTTATTTGCTGTTCCTTTTCTAGGTCCTTTAGGGGTAAGATTAGGCTGTGTATTTGAGATCTTTCTTTCTTTCTTTCTTTCTTTCTTTCTTTCTTTCTTTCTTTTTTGTAGCTTAATACACAACACATTTATTATCTCATAGTTCCTATGCATTAAGAGTACAGGCTCAGCTTTAGGGTTTCTCAGTGTTGCTACAAAGGCTTTCCCTGGAGCTCCAGTCTCAAAGCAAGATGGGGGAAGAATCTGTTTTCAAGTTTGTGTGGTTGTTGGCGGATTTTGGTGTCTTACAGGCTGTTGGACTGAAAGCCTCCTTTTCTTGAGGTTCTTGAGGTAGGCCTGTATTGCTATATACTTTCCTCTTATGACCATTTTTGCTGCATCCCAAATGTTTTAGACTATTGCATTTTCATTTTCATTTGCTTCCATGTATTTCTTTGATTTTTTCTTTAATTTCTTGGATAACCCATTCATTCTCTAATAGGATGTTGCTCAACCTCCATGTATTTGTTGTCCTTCCAAATTTCTTCTTGTGGTTGACTTCAAGTTTCATAGCTTTGTGGTCTGAAAATAACATGGTGTGATCTCAGTCTTTCTGTACTGGTTGAAGCCTGATTTGTGACCCAGTATCTGTGATCTATTCTGGAGAATGTTCCATATGCTAGAGAAAAGAATGTGTATTCTGATGCTTTAGGATGAAATGCTCTGAATATATCTGTTTTTTTTTAAGATTTTATTTATTTATTTGACAGAGATAGAGACAGCCAGCGAGAGAGGGAACACAAGCAGGGGGAGTGGGAGAGGAAGAAGCAGGCTCATAGCGGAGGAGCCTGATGTGGGGCTCGATCCCGTAACACCGGGATCACACCCTGAGCCGAAGGCAGACGCTTAACCGCTGTGCCACCCAGGCACCCCTCTGAATATATCTGTTAAGTCCATCTGGTCCAGTCTGTCATTCTAAGCCATTGTTTCCTTGTTGATTTTCTGCTTAGATGATCTATCCATTGTTGTCAGTGGGTGTCAGAGTCCCCTACTATTATTTCATTCTTATCAATGAGATTCTTTATGCTTGTCATTAATTGATTTATATATTTGGGTGCTCCCAAGTTGAGGGCATAGATATTTACATTTGTTAGATCTTCTTTTATTATGATATAATGCCCTTCTTTATCTCCTGTTATACTCTCTGGCTTAAAATCTAGTTTGTCTGACATAAGTATGGCTACTCTGGCTTTCTTTTGACATCCATTAGCATGATCAATTGTTCTCCATCCCCTCACTTTCAATCTGGAGGTGTCTTTAGGTCTAAAATGAGTCTCTTGTAGGCAATGTATATATGGGTTTTGTTTTTTTTAATCCATTCTGATACCATATGTCTTTTCATTGGAGCATTTAGTCCATTTACATTCATAGTGATTATTAAGAGATATGAATTTAGTGCCATAGTATTACCTGTGAAGTCATTTGCTCCTTTCTAGTTTTTGTTGCTTTTGGTCTTTCTTTCCCATTCAAAGAATCTCCTTTAATATTTCTTGCAGGGCTGGTTTAGTGGTCACAAACTGTTTTTGTTTTTGTCTGTCTGGAAAACTATCTCTCCTTCTTTTTTAAAAAAGATTTTATTTATTTATTTGAGGGAGAGAACAAGTAGGGTGAGGGGCAGAGGGAGAGGCAGACTCCCTGCCAAGAAGGGAGCCCAATGAGGGGATCCATCAGAGTACTCAGAGATTGTGACCTGAGCCAAAGGCAGATGCTTAACCAACAGAGCCACCCAGGTGCCCCTCTTTATCTCTCCTTCTATTCTGAATGACAGCTTTGCTGGATAAAGTATTTTTGCCTGCATGTTTTCCCTATTTAGCACATTGACTATATCATGCCACTGTCTTCTGGTCTGCCAAGTTTCTGTGGAGAGATCTCCTGCTAACCTGATTTGTCTTCCCTTGTAGGTTAGGGATTTCTTTTTCCTTGCTGCTTTCAGGATTCTTTCCTTATCTCTGTATTTTGCAAATTTTACTACAATATGTCGTGGTGTTGGCCAGCTTTTGTTGATTTTGAAGGGAGTTTTCAGGTATAATTTGCTCAAATAAACCTGCCACTTTTCCCATTCTTGTTCATCAATTCCTATGATATGAATGTTACTACACTTTATGGAGTCACTAAGTTCCATGAGTCCACATTTGTGCTCTAATATTTTTCTTTCCTTCTTCTTTTCAACTTCATTATTTACAAAATTTTCTCATCTATATCACTTATTCATCCTTCTGCTTCTTCCATCGTTATAGTCATTACATCTAGTTGGCTTTGCATCTTGGTTATAGCATTTTTTATTTCAGCCTTACTTTTATCTGTGCACTAAAGATCTGCCTGCTTTCTTCTATGCTTTTCTCAAGCCCAGCTAGTTGTTGTTGTTTTAAATTCTGGTTCAGTTGCAAATATCTTCTCCCATTCCATGGGCTGCCTCTTAGCTTTTTGGACTGTTTCCTTGGCTGTGCAGAAGGTTTTTATCTTGATGAAGTCCCACAAGTTCATTTCTTCTTTTGTTTCTCTTGCCTTTGGAGATGTGTCATGGAAAAAGTTGCTGTGGCCGATGTCAAAGAGGTTGCAGCCTATGTTCTCCTCTAGGATTTTGATGGATTCCTGTCTCACATCGAGGTCTTTCATCCATTTGGAGTTTATCTTTGTGTATGGTGTGAGATAGTGGTCAAGTTTCATTTTTTTGCATATAGCTGTCCAATTTTCCCAGCGCCATTTGTTGAAGAGACAGTCTTTTTTCCGTTGGATGTTTTTTCCTGCTTTGTCAAAGATTAGCT
The DNA here is from genome assembly GCF_024610735.1 of Ursus americanus. Classification (NCBI taxonomy): domain Eukaryota; kingdom Metazoa; phylum Chordata; class Mammalia; order Carnivora; family Ursidae; genus Ursus; species Ursus americanus. The sequence goes on from NC_142164.1 coordinate 23,998,381, forward strand.
GCCCAAAGAGCCAAGGGTCCATTTCTGGGTTCTTTATTCTGTTCCATTGGTCTATTTGTCTGTTTTTGTGCCAGTACCATGCTGTCTTTGTGACCCCAGCTTTGTAGTATAGCTTGAAATCCAGCAACGTGATGCCCCCAGCTTTCTTTTTCCTTTTCAACAACTCCTTGGTGATTTGGGGCCTTTTCTGGTTCCACACAAATTTACGGGCTGTTTGTTCCAGTTCTTTGAAAAATGTCATTGGTATTTTGATCAGGATGGCATTGAAAGTGTAGATTGCTCTGGGTAGCATGGACATTTTAACTACGTTAATTCTTCCAATCCATGAGCATGGAATATTTTTCCATCTTTTTATGTCTTCTTCAATGTCTTTCAAGAGTGATTTGTAGTTTCTAGAATATAGATCCTTTACGTCTCTGGTTAAGTTCATTAAGAGATAACGTATGATTTTTGGTGCTATTGTAAATGGAATCAATTCCGTAATTTCTCTTTCTTCAGTCTCATTGCTCGTGTGTAGAAATGAAACTGATTTCTGAGCATTGATTTGCAAATGACACTACAAATAAAAGACTGGTATCCAAGATCTACAAAGAACTTCGCAAACTCAATACATGGGAATCAAATAATCAAATCAGAAAATGGGCAGAAGATATGACCAGACACTTTTCCAATGAAGACATACAAATGGCTAACAGACACATGAAAAAGTGTTCAAAATCATTAGCCATCAGGGAAATTCAAATCAAAACCACATTGAGATACCACCTTATGCCAGTTAGAATGGCAAAAATTGACAAGGCAGGAAACAACAAATGTTGGAGAGGATGTGGAGAAAGGGGATCCCTCTTACACTGTCGGTTGGAATGCAAGTTGGTACAGCCACTTTGGAAAACAGTGTGGAGCTCCCTTAAAAAGTTAAAAATTGAGCTACCCTGTGATCCAGCCATTGCACTACTGGGTATTTACCCCAAAGATACAGACATAGTGAAGAGAAGGGCCATATGCACCCCAATGTTCATAGCAGCATTGTCCACAATAGCTAAATCATGGAAGGAGCTGAGATGCCCTTCAACAGATGACTGGATTAAGAAGATGTGGTCCATATATACAATGGAATATTACTCAGCCATCAGAAAGAATGATTACCCAGCATTTGCAGCAACATGGACGGGACTGGAGATTATGCAAAGTGAAATAAGTCAAGCAGAGAAAGACAATTATCATATGGTTTCAATCATTTATGGAACATAAGAAATAGGAAGATTGGTAGGAGAAGTAAGGGAAGAATGAAGGGGTGGTAAACAGAAGGGTGAATGAGCCATGAGAGACTGTGGACTCTGGGAAACAAACTGAGGGCTTCAGAGGGGAGGGGGTGGGGGATTGGGATAGGCCGGTGATGGGTAGTAAGGAGGGCATGTATTGCATGGTGCATTGGGTGTTATACGCAACTAATGAATCATGGAGCACTACATCAAAAACTAAGGATATACTGTATGGTGACTAACATAACATAATAAAAAATTATTATAAAAAAAGAAATAAATTCTGGTTCAGGCATATTACTTATATCTGTTTTGATTTGATCCCTGGCTGTGACCTTTTCTTGTTCTTTCTTTTGGGATGAATTCTTCCCATCTTTGCATTTTATCTAGGTCTCTGCCTTCTGTGTGTTAGGAATGCTTGTTGTGTTTCCTGCTCCTGAGAATAATGTCTTTATTAAGAAGAGGCCATAAACTGTCCTAGGGCTGGCACTTCAGGAAGTGTTTCTGGCATATATTGTGTGCACTCTGCTACTGTGTTTTGGCTGCTCTTTCCTTCAAGTCAGTCTTCTGCAGAGTTTCTCCTTGTCTACAGTGCGAGTTGTTTGTACGTTGTCCAGAGTGTGGTAAGTTTTAACTTGGTGTGCTCTGGTCTGCTTTTTAAAAGAGGTCTGACCCTATTTTCACTACAGCTGAAGCTTTGCAACACTCTATGGTCAATAGTTGTGGCGCATGCTGGGGTTCCTGCTGGTCTTCTGGGGGAGGGGCTCACTGCTGCTCTGGCTCTTAGGCACACTTGCCTTAGTAAAGAACACCTGCAGACCACAGGGGATGGGGCTTGGTGTAAGGGGCTGAGGCCTCCACCCTGGGCACTGGGCTGCTCACTGATCTCAATCCATGCTGATGGGCAGGGTAAAAATGGCATCAGGTGCTCTTTCATCCCTAGAGATGGAGTTAATGCCCACTACCACTCAGCAAGTCCTCACAGAAGAGTGAACAATCTCCCTTTGTTTGTCCCAGGCATTCTTCAGATCCCTGCCTTTACCCTGTCTGTCCAAGCCATCTGCCCACCCAGCAGGGCAGTTCTCCTATGTTTTACCTCAGACATGTAGGCTGGGTTGCAAAACTACAAATTTTAGGAACCCAGTATGGCAGGGACCCACACTGATCCTCCAGGGGAGGGTCTTGCCACACTGTGGCTGGTGCTGGTCTTTCCCAGAAGGGCAGTTTCATGAACCTGCAGGAGTTTAGAGTTTTTAGTAAAGTGCAGCAAAAAGCCAGTGTCCAGGTTAGCTGCCCTCAGCAGTTGCCTCTATTCCTGTGCGAATGAAGGGGACAACTCAGTGGTACATACTGGCTCCTTAATCCCTCGAGAGTCAGTGACACCGCTCCCAAACCCACTCCAAAAAGGAGAACTGTCTCTACAAGTGTGACTCAGAGGATCCTCAGATCACATTGTGCACTCCTGTGCCTCTGCAGGAGCTTATCCACAGGAGCACTGCAGCACAAGCCATGCTCTACACTAGCCATGGCACAAAACTCAAAAACTGCAGTCTTTGAGCTTTGTTTGTTATAAACACTCAAGATGATCAGTCCCTCTCATTTTGCCTGTCAATGGCGTTGGGGAAGAATTTTTCTTGTGCAATCCCCCATGCACTGCTCAGTCTCACATGCTCACTCTCTTTCTCTCTCTCTCTCTCTCTCTCTCACCCCTCTCCACAATCAGGACTCCCTCCCCACCACAGGACCCACTATCCTTTTCTCCCCCAAATCACATTTCCACACCTCCTACCCTTATGATGTGGCCTCTTCTCCAGTTGTGCAGCTTGTTTTGTTAGTCCTCATATTGATTTATTGGGTGTTCAGAATGATCCAATATTTATCTAGCTGTTTGAGAGATGAGGCAAATATAGGATCATCCCACTACTCCACCATCTTAACTCCCTTCCTCACAACCACTTTTTAAAAGAAGCCATCTTCTTTCCTTCTTCTCATTTTTTCCTTAACTACTTCGTACAGAAGTTTGTGCTAAGAAGGAAAGTTAAGAAATTTGAATTAAAGCTCTCAATTCTAATCCAACATTCTAGTTCAGATTTCTATCATTTCTATTTTTAAATGGTTCACTTGTTTTTTGTTCTTTTGTTTTTTACATTTTATGTGCCCTGGCTATCTTGCGCCTCTTTATCTTGATGTCTTTTGTTAAATAGGTGTTAAAGAAAAAAAAAGAGTCAATAGGCACAAAATGGAGTCACGTGTGCTAAGGCCCATACGAGCAAACCAAGGCTTTATTTAACCTTATTACAGTTTCAGCCTCTCCCAGGATTGTGCCTTCATGATTTCTGATTATTGATCAGCTGACAATCTTATTGAGGCTCCCTTGTGTCTGACATATGACTTCTCTATTTTTCCTTTCAAGATTCTCTCTTTGATTGTTTTTCAAAATTTGATATTAACATGTCTCTGTCCTCTTTTTACATTTATAATACTTGGAATTCATTCAGGTTTTTTTGGATGCATAAATCCATGTCTTTTATCAATTTTAGAATGTGTTGGCTATTATTTCTTCATATGTTCTTTCTTCCCCTTTGTCTTTCTTCTTTCCTTGGGCACTGTCATTATTCATATATTGGTATGTTGGATAATTGTCCCACATATCTCATGTACTCTGTTCATTTTTTTCTACTGATCACCAGGGCGATTTCAATTTACCAATCTTCAAATTTGCTGCTTCTTCCTTCTGTGGCTCAAACCTACTGTTGAAACCCTCTGATGATTTTTTTCATTTCACTTATTGTACTTTTAATCTGGAGAATTTCTACTTTACTTTTTAATGTTTTGAATCTCTTTATTCACATGCTCTATTTGTTAGAACATTATTCTCCTGGCTTTATTTCTTTATCTATGGTTTCTTTTAGCTATTTGAACATATTTAAGACAATTGATTTGAAGTCTTTGTCAGGTAAGTCAGATGCTTACTATCCACAGGGAAAGTTTTTAATAATATCTTATTTTCCTTTGAATAATCCATACTTTTATGTTTCTTTGCATACCTCATTATTTTTGTTGAATACTGGTATTTTGAATATCATAATTTGGTAAGTTTGGTAATCAGAATCTTTCCCTTTCTCAAGGTTTGTTTTTGTTTGCTGTGGGTTGTAGGTTTTTGTTTGTTTAATGACTTTTAAAATAATATTTTTAAAATATTTTTGTTGTGTTTGGTCTATGAAGTCTTGGTTCCTTTAGCTTGTGGTCAGTAGGGGTTTGACAAAAATTTACTTAAAGCAGACAGACAGAAAAGAAAAGAAATACTTTCCAGTTTTTACAAAATGCCTCTGTTTTGGGACACTCTTTCAAGGCTTAGCCATGCCATTTACAGCTTTACCTTAACCCTCATTTTCAGCTTGTACTGAGCCTAAAACCCAGCCATATGTGAAAGCCTGGGGTTACCTCAGGTTTTCTGACCATTGCTGCTCTCAGCATTCACTTGACTTGATAGATGTCCTGTTATAGCAGGAAAACAGTTCAAAGACTTTATTCCTGAAAATAACTCCTCAGTATTTCTACTAGTCTTTCATCATGTCAATTGTTTGCCCCTACTATACTCTTGTGCCCCAAATGGCAGCAGGTTGTTCATTGGCTTTTCAATGTTTTCAAGGAATGCTCTCTCCTTAGCTGCTTTTCTGCTCTTAGAGAGTTCTAAGCTAGGTGAAACAAAAGCAATTGTCTTGCATCAGTCTTTTAGGAAATCTCCAGACTAATTAAAACACACAAACACAATTCCTTAGCAGCAAGAATCTCTCTGTTCCCTTCAGAAGCAGGTATCCACAACTGGAATGCTGGATGCCCTCTTCAAAAATGCTGCTACATCAGTATTATCTGCATTATATATATATAGATATATAGATCTATATATCTATCTACAGATAGAGATATAGATAGATAGAGATATATACATATAGGTCTATATATCTATATAGATGGATAGATAGATAGATAGATAGATAGATAGATACAGATATAGATATAGATATATAGATATATAGAGAGGTCTAGGCCTAGGCTGAAGTCTAGAAAAATATGTAAGCATCCAAAGTTTCACTGGTGGCAAGCGAAAATGACAGTATTTAAAATCTGAGTCTCTTAGTCCTGAGACTATGATCTTTCTATGTTATGTATTTTCTTACATGCCCATCTATTCTCCATATTTGGCCAAGCTGGACTCAGTATATACTCTTTGACTCCTCCCCATGCACACTTGGTCTCTGATTAAAGTTCCATCCCCAAGAGCTCTGTCCACATAGTCCACTTGAAACTTTGTACTATTTTCCTATTGTCTACCCTTTCCAACAGGTTTAATTTCTCTTTTTCACTAGGCTGTCTTGTGGCCATTACTGAGCTACTCTTCTAAATTATACTGAAAACACTTTACTAGTATAGATTCCTGTCTATTAATTTCACTTGCCTCATGTATGTTTTAATATGCAATAGCAATTTTGTTCTCTGATTATTTGGTTTTATCCATTTTTCTCTTTTCTTCAGTAATATCTATTATTTGTCAGTGGGACCTTTATAATCTATCTTGTGTCCATTATCTTTTTCTCTTTTTCCCTCCTTTATTCTTTTCCTCTGTATTCTCATATTGTGTCCTTTGCATCACCGATTCAATTTTCTCCAACATCAAGTCTGTTATTTATTGCTATCAAAGCATATTTCCTATAGCATGCATAGATTGTTGGCACATAACAGTGATTCAACAAATTATATTTTCTATTTCAAAGTGAGAGACCAGGCAACTCAAAGGCACATTTGGGTATGGTCAATTGGAAGCATCCTTAATATAAATTCTCATTTTAGATTTTTAAAAAGGGTGTGTATGTGTGTGTGTGGGTGGGGGGGAATGTTAGGGGTTCAACCAACTACTAAAAAATTCTGAGGCAAATCAAGCTTCAGTGTGTGGACCACTGAAATACTATGAGCATCAACAATGGAGTAGGCCAGGGTAGGAACTTGAGTTACTTTAGGAGCTGGGAGAAATGACTATCTAGACCCCAGAAAATAAATTAACCCAATCTATCAGAAAAAGAAAATTGTATCAATTTCTGATGGAATTAGAGATAAGTTTCTAATTTTTTCAAACCAATGGAATATACAGAACTTTTTTCACATCAATTATATGGTAACTTGGAGGAAATCCTTAACTCCTATATACATTCTATCATTTTTCCAGAAGAGTATACAATCAATAAAATTAGAAAGTATTCAAAGATACTTAACTCTACAACTAGACTAAATACAAACTTTTTAAAATGTTTTATAAGGCACGACATAGTCTTGCAGTGCCTCATAGTACTCACTATAATCCTAAAGGCTGTACTATGCATATGCAAGTTACAAGTAGTTCAACTTGAATGGGTACTAATTTTATGGTCACCAAAGAGATCCTGGAAATTGGCATTTGCTTTTAGAATGCATTACAGCATCTGTACTGAGTATTTGTGTCATTCTTATAATAAAATCCATATGTTTCAATTTTTCATAAACTGGAATTTTCTCTAATAACCCTTTATTTAAAATTCAGATTTGATAACATGAAAGTGACTGGTAAAAAAAAGCTTGAATGATGCTAATGAAATTTTAAATTAATTTTAAATGCTTCATTTTTTAACATTGTAGTTTGTTAATAAAGGGGAAGACAGTGTGAGCAAATTTCATCTTTAATCATTATTAAAGTAAAAAAAGGATCTTTCTCCAAAAAATTCTTAGAGCAAATTAATTAATATGAAAAATATAAATTTTATAAAACTATTTATTTCCAGTAATTTCTATATCAAAAATTCAAAGTGATTTTTCTTGGAACTTTAGTGTAGAACACAGCACATGCATCCAATTGCATAATACAAAACCTATGCAAGATTTTACCCAAATTCCAATTCTTATAGAAGGTCACATGTCCCCAAGTATCACCAGTTTTTAATTATGATTGAAGAGTCAAAAGTTGAAAGTACTATTGAGAGTACACTAAAATAAGTTTAATGTAGAACAAATAAAACAAAATTAGAAAATTAAAGCAGATTTTGTTAAGTTGACCTGGTGTAAGAGTACAAAAATATATTTCCTCTAACGTATAGCATTTTTGTTTTATGTTTTTCCTCTTTCAGATGTGCATTTATTCATTGTGTTGTTATTTTTGCTGTTACAAGGTATTTCCATTTCACAGTGACAGAAGTCCAGGATAACACAGTAAATGGAATTTGGTACACTGTAGCTCAAGGAGGAGATCACTCAGGAGGATTTAATGTATTTGGAATGCCAACTAATTAAACACCTGGAGATGAAGTCTACCTTCCCTGGCTAGATTCTGGCAAGTGAGTCTTATTTCAATATTCATAGAATCATAGCCAGGTCATGGGTGTACAGTTTTAGAGAAACAACAATTCTGCCAACCCAGAGAATCTTCTCAAAATGTAGAAAAGACAAAAATAAGTTTTATTTTTAAGTAAGCATATCCAAATTACAATGCCTCATAGGTAAGTCAAAGAAATTCCACCTTATTTATACAGCCAGTCACAATCTATTATGTATACAAGTTCTCAAGTCCTCTCTCACAGGACTTAAAACCATCATTTGCTACAAGTTCTTTAATAAAGTTTATCCTAAGTTTACTTAGGAATTAAGGAAACCATTTGTTTTAGTTAATTGCTTTTCTCCAAAGGTATATTAAAACTTCTTATCTCTATGACAAGCAGATGGTTACAGCTCAGAGCAAGGTGCCCAGCTTAAACTCTCACTGTGACAAGGAGCTAGAGGTGTTATCTTTGTAAATGTTTACATTTGAAGGGATGACTCCCAGACACTTGAAAACATTCCTTGGCTGTAAACCTGGCAAAATGATTATTAAGCCTCTAAAAAGATATACATGCATATCAAAAGGTTAGCTTAGAAAAAGAATTCACAACCACTAGGTTTCTCATAGGAAAACTGTAAGGAAAATAAAAAGGGAAAACAGTGTCTTTCCATTTGGCAACATAGAAAATTAAGTTTTTATTTATCTTTATAATAGGTAAAATAACAGAGTACAGGCACAGGGAAGCACTTTCTTCAGTGAGAGTTGGCACTATGAGGGATTGAGTGGAAGTCCCAGTGGGCTTGGTATGGATGAAGCAGACTAGAGTAGCATTGCAAGAGTTCAGAAAACTAAATTATTATTAGAACTAAAGTCCACAAAAGTAGACCTGAATCTACATGGTAAATCTATACAATGTCAGTGCCTGCTGAAACAGAAGTTTTAAATAGAATTTAAAAATCTAGTATAATAACCAGTATGTTTAAGAAACAATTAAAAATCACTCTTTACACCAAGAACCAAGAAACCCTCAATTTTTTAGCAGTTGATTATATATTTATTTGTATGATTTCTTTCTTTACCATTTAAAAATTTTTTTACATCATGATCATTGTATTCTTTAATCTCCATCCCCCAACCCTCCCTCCTCTGGTGACCATCAGTTCATTCTCTATAGTTAAGAGTCTGGTTCTTAGTTTGTCTCTCTCTCTTTTTTTCCCCCCTTTGCTCATTTTTTGGTTTCTTAAATTTCACATATGAGTGAGATCATATGGTATTTATCTTTCTCTGACCAAACTTATTTCACTTAACATTATACTCTAGCTCTATCCATGTTGTTACAAATAGCAAGATTTCATATTTTATGGCTGAATAATATTCCATCGCGTGTGTGTATATACACAGATATATACATGTGTGTATATATCTCACATCTTCTTTATCCATTCATCTATTGATGGGCACAGTTTGCTTCCACCATTTTGCTATCATAAATAGTACTGTAATAAACACTGGGGCACATGTATCCTTTGAATTAGTGAAACCCACAATTTAAATGAGGAAAATGATCAACTTATGATAACACTAAGATGAAAAACATATTAAAATTATATGAAAAGTATTTTCAAGCAGCAGTCATAAAACATGTTTCAACAATCAACTACAAATTCTCTTAAAACAAATGAAAAATAGATATTAGAAAAGAAATAAAAGTTGCAAAAAAATCCAAGTTTAAATTAAAAAAAGGCAACGACTAATATAAGAAATTCTACTCCATAGTAGACTGGAGATGATAGAGAATAGAATCAGGAAACTTGAAGATGGGTCAACAGAATGTATTCCATCTGAACAACACAGAAAAATTAAACTGGAAAAAAATGAGCAAAATTTCAATGATGTGTATAACAATAACAAAATATCTGACATCTTATCAGAATAAGAGGAGAAACAACGGGGCTGAAAAATAAAGACAATGAAAAAGTCTTCAGAGTGGTGTCAGCAAAAATGGCAGAGTAAGTAGCTCCAAGATTCTGTCTCTCCACAGAAACATTGGAAAATCAAGCAGAACAGTCAGAATCAACTTTGTCAGAACTCTGGAAAGCAATCAAAGGGTACAGCAAGAAAGAAAATGTTGAATCAAGAAAAAAATTACTTAAAAATGGTAGGAAAGTGTTGTGATATTTTACCTGCTCTTACTCAGCCTCCTCTCCAGCATAGGAGTAGTCTTAAGATGGCTGCCCAAATTCCCAAAATGGGACCCCAGTCCCTGGTTCTAGGTAGCAGAGCACATTTTATTTGCAAATTATTGTGTTTGTCTTATCTAATTTGTCTGGGGGCTGCCTGAAATATTTTATTTATTTATTTATTTATTTATTTATTTATTTATTTATAAACAGCAAAAGGCAAATGAATAACCCACTGCCACCTGAGGCAAAGGGTACTGCTGAGATAAACAATAAGTATACCAAAATTCAGGGAATAAAGACCAGGGAGAGAGATTCTTTGGAGAATTATAGCACTATAATTGTACCTAATACACCAGGGACCTGGAAAGTCATGTGCATGCCCAGGGCAAAACGCATGCTCAGCAAAGACCTGAGAAGATCCTAAGATTTTAATTCTGATTATTGAGCTCAGTACAAGCAGGAAATGAGACTAAGAGAAAATTATAAATAACCTAGCTAGGCACTGAAAGAATGCTCCATCACAAGAGTCAGTCTGCAAAAACTAGGAGAATTATTTTCTTTTTGATTCTTTCCCCCCTTACCCTTTTATTTGGCTGCTGGCAATTAAGTAAATCTTTGTTAAAACACAAAGTGAACAAAAAGTGAAGGAACAGAGGCTTCAGAGACCACACATGACAAATAATACTGACATCATGAAAATACGTTTAAAAAGTCACTAAAAAAACCAGCTATAGCAACATAATTAAAGACTGAGGAAGCAGAAGAATCTTATTTCATAGTTATAATGTTATAATGTTCAAAATGTCTGGTTTTCAACAAAAAATTCAAAACATGAAAAGAAACAACAAATTATGGTCCATTCAAAGAAAAATTTATGAAAAACTGTCTCTGAGGAGACAAACATTTGGACATAGTAGAAAAGGACTTTAAATGACCTCTTGAAATATATTCAAATAGCTAATGGAAAATATGATCAAAGAACTGAAAGAAATCAGGAGAACAATGCATAAACAGGTAGAGAATATCAATAAAGAGATATAAATTACAAAAAAGGAACCAAATGAAATTCTGGAGATGAAAAGTACAATAACTGAAATGAAATCTCACTCGAAGCTTTCAATTACAGATTTGAGCAGGCAAAAGAAAGAATCAGTGAACTTTAAGATGTGAACTAAAATTATCCAGTGACTTAAAAAAATTATCCAGTGACTTGTCATGTACAAAGGATCCTCAATAAAATTAATATCAAATATATCAACAGAATTCATGGAGGACAAAAAGTAATGGGATGACATTTTTAAAGTGTTAAAAGAAAAAAAACTGCCAATTAAGAATATTACATCTGGCAAAAAATCCTTCAGAAATAAACACATTGATACATTCCCAGATGAAAAAAAAGCTGGGTATCACTAGTAAACTTGCTAGTAAACTTGCTGGTAAAAGAGTACCACTAGTAAACTTTATCACTAGTAAACTTGCCTTACAAGTAATACTAAGGGAATCTACTATGCTGAAATAAAAAGACTCCTTTACAGCTCCATTCCTTCTCCTTTAGGTTGTTATTGCATCAATTTCACCTTTATTCATTGTTTGACCATTAACATAGATTTACACTTAGCTTTATATATATGCATTTTAAACCATATAGAAAATAAAAATAGGAATTATAAACTAAAAACCACAGTAATACTGGCCCTTATATCTACCTATGTAGTGACCTTTACTAGTGTTCTTTGTTTCTTCATATTGTTTTGAGTTACTGTCTAGTGTTTTCTAATTTTTTTTCTTTTAACACTTAATGTTATTGAAGCTAAGTTCATATCAATTCAAACTGGAGTGTTATAACTTTCACAAACTTGGGATATTAAATGTAATCCCTATAATACACATAAGAAAATATATTAAAAATATGCACAAAAGGAAGAATGGATTAAAAAATAGAGTCCAACTATATGCTATCTATAAGAGGGTCACTTTGAATCCAAAGATACAAATAGTTTGAAAGTGAAAGGATGGTAAAAGATGTTCCATGCCAATAGTAACCACAACAGCTCAATCAGCTATGTTAAAAAATAGACTGAGTAAAAAAAAATTATTATAAGAGAAAAAGAGGTAAAATTGTCAATTCATTAAGAATGTTTAATGACTATAAAACATATACATCAAACAACAGAGTTTCAAAATATATAAGGCAAATATTGATAGAATTAAAGACATAGACATCTCTGCAATAACAGCTGGAGATTTTATAACCCCATTTTCAATAACAGATAGAAAATCTTAACAGCAAATCTGTAAGGAAGTAGAGGAATTGAACAACACTATAAACCAACTAGAACTAACAGACATAAATAGAATACTCCACCCAACAACAGCATAATACACATTCTCCTGAAGGGTATACGGACAATTCTAAAAAAACAAACAACTGTTAGGCCAAAAAAAACATGTTTCAACAAATATAAAAAGTTGAAATCCTTTGACTCTATATCACAATGGAAGGAAATTGGAAATAAAAAAAACAGAAGGACAAAAAAAACCCAAGATTCAACTGAACGTTGTCTACAAGAAACCCACTTTAAGTGTAGAGACACATATAGATTAAAAGTAAATGGATGGAGAAAGATATAGAATGCTAACACTAATCAATGAAAGTGGGAATATAAATATTAATTTTATTTTTTATAATAATTTTTTATTATGTTATGTTAGTCACCATACAGTACCTCCCTAGTTTTTGATGTAAAGTTCCATGATTCATTACTTGCATATAACACCCAGTGCACCATGCAATATGTGCCCTCCTTAATACCCATCACCGGCCTATCCCAATCCCCCACCCCCTTTCCCTTCTGAAGCCCTCTAATTTCAGAGCAGACTTCAGAGCAAGGAAATTTATCAAGGACAGAGAAGGACATTACATAATGATTAAAGGGTCAATTCTCAAAAAATATATAACAGTCCTTAATATACATAAGATCAAAAACACGTTAACAAATTTAAAAGCATAGAAATTAAACAACGTTGGCTCTCAGATTACCATTAGTATTAAACTAGAAATCAGTAACAGAAAGGTAGTTGAAAAATCCCAAAATAATTTGTGATTAAACAACATAATTTCAAGAGAAATTTTAAAATATTTTGAACTAAATGAAAAGAAATCCCAGATCTTTCACTTGTTAACTTTATGATCTACACAAAAGACTTAATTTCTCTTAAATACAGTTTCCTCATCTGTAAACTAGGGATAGCATTATTCTCCACTTCTGGGAGTTGTAAAAATTAAATGAGATTGTAAAATGCTTGAAACATATTTGATGCTAAACAAACATTAGTTCTTCCCTTCCTAGTCCAACCACAGTAGATTCCATCCCTAACTCCAGGGATTTTCCATGTCATTGGTACAAACAGTTGATAGCAAACTGACAGATAAAATAATCTCAAATTGGAAGTACAATTTCATACACATATTGATTAGAATAAAATGCAACTTCTGCAGTTTTGACTACTATTTCTCTTATTTCACCACTTTTCAGCCTCACATTCCTACTCCATTTTTTTGAGGACTCTTCAGCTTTGATCCAAGGATCTGTAAGCATCTAGAGTACAAAGAATTGATATTGTTTTTTTTTTAAAGATTTTATTTATTTACTTGACAGAGATAGAGACAGCCAGCGAGAGAGGGAACACAAGCAGGGGGAGTGGGAGAGGAAGAAGCAGGCTCATATCAGAGGAGCCCGATGTGGGGCTCCATCCCATAACGCCAGGATCACGCCCTGAGCCGAAGGCAGACGCTTAACCACTGTGCCACCTAGGCGCCCCAATATTGTTTTTTAAATACCCACACTAATAAAATGAGGAAAGAAATGAGATGATTAAGATTATTTGGCTAAGAAAATCATCAGGAAAATGCACTTAAAATAAATTATTAGAAAATGATAATGAAAAAATCAAACAAGTGGCTAGTGCAATTTTGATTCAATGTTGTTCTTTTGTTATTGGTTGTTACTGCTGTATTTGGAATGTGTACCAACCTTGAACTTGCTAAATTCCATTTCTAAATATGTCACAAAACAATGTTAAATGGTTTATATTCATCATTATTCTTCCCAAATCAAACCTTCTAAGAGGAAAATCAAATAGAGTTAGTCTTTTGTATTGATAAAATATACACACATTTTGTCAAGATACAATAAATAAAATTCATGCAATATTCAACTATGTAAACCCTTGTGTATTAGATAAAATATGTCTCTTCTGAGCAACTACTACTGAGAAACCTGTTAAAATGAAAATCATTTTTTCACTTACCCTAATTTTTTTTCTATGCATAGAAATTTGCCTGACCTAACATTTTATCCAGGAAGCATCTGAAATACATTAGACTGAACTCTTGAATCAGTTACACCATAGAAATTCTCAACCCATTGATATTAAAATTTTACTTAACTTCCTTTCCAACGTCAATTGTTGATCATTAGATTTATGGACAGACATGCCCCCTAGTGGTTCCAATGGGGGATAAGAAAAACGGAGAGTCCTGGCCACTGTCACTTTTGCTGGTAAATTGCTATGTCAGAGAAGGCTGATTTAATATCATAGATATATGCATGGCTTATAAGTATAAGAACTATAGGTGTAGTAAGTCTTAACCCAGAAGTATGTGAAATCTAATATTTTCATTAAATCCCCATGTCTCTATTCAAACATTTGTTTACTGGGGTGTGGGGGGTGTGTGTGTATGTGTGTGTGTGTGTGTGTTTTCACCTATGTGTGTGCCTGTGTGTAAAATAGAAATGTTGTCTTTCCAAATGAAAGAGGATGTTGCTGTCCATAGAAATACCTTTAGCAAAAATGTTGCAAAAATATTTTAGTGTTTCACGAAAAGACCTAATCTTGTTTTACTTAAAGCTATTAAGTTATATGACATATATAATGGATGCTCTCTAGAATGAAGAATTGAAAAAAATCGAAACTAAAATAATACATAATATGCTGTCTTGCACTAAAAGTGTTAAAATTAAATAACATTGTGAGGAATATGTAATGGTATTTCTTTCATAGTGCAGGAAGTTGGTCTGGGTTTACATAACTCTAAGTTTAGATGTTGGTGTGCCTTGCTAAATGTATAAGTATGAGAGAGAGAATAAGTACAGTATGTATATTCAGTGAGTAATTTATGTGAATCCTACACTGTATTATTTTGTGGAGTTAAAACCTCTGTAACATGCACAATCAATTTAAATATTTCATAAGCCTGGATTTTTTGGTATTACCTCTTCTTAAAGTTGGATCATGAATCTTTAGTAGAATTTAGTAATTAAAAACCTTTTCTTGGGCAGCTGGTGCAAACAGTCGGCTTGTATTGAGGTTTCTGACCTTTTTGAAAAATCAAAAAGCATAGTAATTTCTCCCATATTTTCAGGGAATTAAACTTCTGAAGTAGTTTTATCTGCAAATATTTTTACACCTACAATATTTCATACCATATTGAATAATTGTGTTAAAATTTAAAAGATGAAATTAAGGATTAGCACAGTGCAGTGTTTAATACTTTTTGAGTGAATGCTAAAGAACACAATTGATTAGATCCATATAACTGCCTTCTTAACTGATCTCAGAAACAAAATTAATACCTTAAATAAAGAGGTTATCTTTTAAAAAGAAAACCCAGTATTTCTTCATTAAACAGTATCCCCAAAGGGAATATGATCAACTTACTCTAAAGCTCTCTTCTTACTCATTTTCCAGGGGCATTTCAATCTCCATGTATCTTCCTTTTCCTTGTTTGGACTCATTAAAATGATTCACCTTGTCTTTGTTGAATATAATGCTTTACGATAGTAGGCACTAAAAATCCATGTTTGATTATTAAGGTGCCTGTCACTAAACTAAATTACTTAAATGAAGAGAAGGGAAAATTCAAATTAAAAATCAATATTTCTAATAACACAAGGAGAGGGTAGAGAAGATTTAAACATTTGTCAAAGCAAAACAAGCTTGAGGGGGAATATTCTAGGGTTTTCATTTTAAATAATCCTATTAATGAACAGCATTTATAATTGAACTTACTACTGATGACAGTATGAACTGATAAAATCATTTGGTGACTAGGTGTGTGTTCAAGCTCTGTTTCTCATATTAGCTTGACCTTTCTTTATACGTTACTAACATGTAAAATATATTTAATTAGTTTGCCTTTGAGGTTTGTGTGTTTAAAATAACTATCTTTAAGTATTTTGTTTATATTATGGTAGATACATGCTAAAGGAAGTTTGTTGTATCGTCTGGAGAACAGTAGTAAAATACATCACCCTTAGACCTTGATGCAGCTAAAACAAAGGAAAAACAAAATCATACTCCAATATCCTTGAAATCTTTTTTGTTTCGTAGTAAATGTGGATTGTTTCTTTAGCTTTGTTTTTTGAACAGATGTGTATTTGCATAATGTGAAGATTTAGTTAGACTTGTGAAAGGGAAATCACATCTCTATTTTACAATGGGACTAATATATGTATAAAGAATTAGATAAAGCAATCCAAAAACAAGCACATGATTTACACTTCAGTTCTAACCCACACTTTGTACTTGAGGAGCCACAAGATATATCATGAATGTGTAACACTATGCCTAGTTTTTGATAGAGTGCATAAAGATATACTTCATTGTAGAAAATTATTCTCTTTGGATCCTTGGGAAATCAACTTGCACTGCGGCAGTTCTTTTTTTTTTTTTTTTTAATTTGTATGCTTAGGTGTTTCCTTGTCATTGCTAACTCTGAATTTTACAGAAATCCAAACAACAGCAGATAACTAAAAATTTAATATAGTATAATACAAAATTTCAAGTAGTTGGGCTACTATTGTGCCCTGAATTATAATATCTCATTACTTTGACTCATTTTATACCACAAAGAATTCTGTGCACCAAATAATCATCTTTCTTCCCTTTTAACCCCCTAGAATGGACGGGTTGATTGTGTACACAGCATGCTCATATTACTCATTTATCATGAACATGAAAAGCAGGTTGCCATGTATTAGGACTATATTTCCTATAATAGTAATGTTTATTGGTTGTAGTAGTAAAGAAAAATAGAAGTTTACTAACCTATTAGTAGAAGGTAGACTGATATGACACACATACTGAAATTTACTGCAACTCAGGTCCAGTACAACCTATTTTAATCCAGAGTAGAACAAAGTATATTGTTTTGATTTTAGATTCAACACATTTGGATTTAACATAAAAATAAAGGTCTAAATTGAGATTACAAATGTCTGAACTAAACTTGGATATTTTCTCCTTTCCCTGTTCAGTTTAAAGACTTTTAGTGCTTAGTGGTGTCTGACCTTCAGTGCTGAAAATCCTGAATCCTCTCAACTGATATAATGTGATAGAAGCAGAGAGCTTAAAGAAAAAACTTTCAACATATCACAACTGCAAAGAAAAATAAACACATTCAACCATGTTACCTTTTTGACCTGATCTAAATGCATTATTGTAACAAATTTCTTATATTTATAGTTATAACAGTCCAAAGGCCAAAAGCACTGACTGACTAACTTTAAGTTATCCTTTGATTTATCTTAAGAGGCCTCATGGAAGACTTAGGGAAAGATTTTGCAAAAAAAAGAAAATAAGGTCATAAAGAAAAAGTCAGGTAGCTTCAGGCTTTAAGTAATATATAGAAATCAAAATTCTCTCAAAGAAGTGTTTTTTTCATTCCTTTTGCCTTACAGTTCTGTACTGTTAAGCAAACTTTAGGCAATGCTTCTATTCTAAAAAACTATAAGCAAAAGTTCAAGAAAGACAATATTACATGAAATATTCTTTTGATTTAATCCAACCCCTTAGTAATAAAATTTCACAAAATAAAATGAGAATAAAATAACACCTCTGATATTATCTACTCAAGAATCTACTGCAGTCAAATCCACAAAATAGGGGCGCCTGGGTGGCTCAGTCTTTAAGCGTCTGCCTTCGGCTCGGGGCATGATCCCGGCATTCTGGGATCGAGCCCCACATCAGGCTCCTCTGCTGGGAGCCTGTTTCTTCCTCTCCCACTCCCCCTGCTTGTGTTCCCTCTCTCGCTGGCTGTCTCTATCTCTGTCAAATAAATACATAAAATCTTTAAAAAAATCCACAAAATAGAGTAGTATTTTATAATATCCAGAAAAAATACAAAACTAACATTAACATAAGGAATTTCATCCAATTGTTTAACACTGATTAAAATTTCTTTTATTCTATGTCTAGTTCTGAAAACCTTAGCAATATGTTTGGTTTATTTTTTTCTGCAATCTGGGAGAAATCAAATTCCTTATACTGATTGGTAAAGAAGTAAAAAACCTCAGAGGAAATAAATCATGACATGCATGCAGGGCATCTTGTTTTTAGATTTTATTTATTTATTTATTTAATAACTTTTATGTATTTATTTTATAGATTTTTATCTACTGGACATCTTGTTTTTAGATTTTATATCACACTATTAAAACAATCGATATTTATAGCAATCTCATAAGCATTGCCTCAATTTTCTAAGACAAATATGGAACATTCGATATAATTAATGGATATTAGAAACTATTGATGTTCATGTTCTTTTTGTATTTTCACTTTTTATAAATATTTTTCCCTTCGGAATACTTATCATGAGAAAAAACTCTCAAAGAAAACTATATGCTTTCTTAAATCCCTTCTTTTACTAGGGAGAATTTTAGTGATGTACAACCAAAATGATGCCAGCATTCTTAAATTATATTTCATAGTAAAGTCAAATTTATGTTATAGTTTCTTATGGTTAGAGTCACATATTTTCTAAAAGCAAATAATAACTTTACTATGCGTACTCAAGAGGATAGTTAAGCTATTGTATGTCCAATAGAGATACAAGCTAAACAACCTTACTTGCCTGGCTTCTTGCAAATGCATTTGTCTCCTTTCGACATTTTGTCTTTTCCATGATAAAAAGGAATGAAGAATGATTCCCTTTGAATATTCCTTTTGTTTATAGTTCACTATGTCTTTCAGTTACTGACTTTTCTTCATTTATTCTGTTTTTTGGTTTATGTACAAGTGTATTTTTCAAATTGCATTATTTCAGTGCCAGAGCACTTTGCTAAGCCATTTTATTTCTTTATCATTCAGATAGCTTTGGGGTGGCAGAACTTTTCCAGAGTGATATAAAACTAATTCATAAACTAATTTTTATTTGATATCTCTGTAAATGTCATAATACTACTCAAGATAATATAGGTCGAAAGCAAGAATAGTTTATTGGTCTTAAGAAAGAAAAATTGTTTCCTTTGTTTCATTCTGAATTGTAATATTGAGATTAATAAGTATTACAAGTCACAATGCCAATGTAGCATGACAACAATAGCTAATCTTCATTGAGCACTATTCTGTGCCAGGTAAAAGTAAAGCTCTTCATATAAATATCTCATGTAATCTTCAAGCAATCTTATGAAGTAGGTATTATTATGTTTATTTTGAAAATAAAGAAACTGGTATAGTGATGAGAATAAGAGCTCTGGAGTCACACTGCCTAGATTTGAACACCTATCACCAGAGAAAACTGGGGATAAATAATCCTTCTAAACCTCAGTTTCCTTATTTTTTTGGAAATAGCAAATAGTCTGGAGTGGCTTCATCAACAGGAGGTTTGTATAAGATTGCTGGACTTAAGGTTAGTGTGGTGACCTGGAAGAGTGAGTTTTGGAAAGCCTAGTATATTCAGCTAAAGATACTGAATTTCATTCTACAGGCAGTGGAGAATGACATAGTTTTTAAAAAGTTTTTTACCAATTACTATAATATAAAGATGCATTTTCAGTCCAATTTATGACTCAATCTTAAACATGTAATTGAAATGTTCATGTTTCTACTACTTTTAAGTATATGATGTCATACTTATTTTAAATATTTCAGGCCTGCTCTTTCCAATAAGTAGCAATTAGCTACACATAACTATTTAAATTTAAATAATTAGAATTATTTTAGGGACGCCTGGGTGGCTCAGTTGGTTAAGCATCCAACTCTTGATTTTGGCTCAGGTCATGACCTCAGGATCGTGAGATTGAGCCTCATTTGAGGCTCCACTGAACATGGAGCCTGCTTAAGATTCTCTCTCTCCCTCTGCCCCTCCCCCTGCTCATATGCGCGTGCTCTCTCTCTCAAGAAACAAAAACAAAAACAAAAAACAAAGAATTAAGTTAAATTTAAAAATTCATTCCTCAATCACACCAGGCACATTTCAAGTGTTTAATAGTCACCTAGATTATATCAGACAGTACAGATCTAGTACATTTCTTTATCACTGAGATTTCTATTGGACAGCACTGCTCTAAAGCATTGTGCTTATTTGGATTCATCCAAATCCCTTCACCTCCACAATATTACTCTATTGTTTCTACATGTCCTCAGAGGGGTGCCTTATGTTACAATCTATTCATTAAGAGTGCCTGCACTGTTTCCTTTCCTGTTCTGATTCCCCTCAGGCAATGTCTCCCTACCTTAAAGCCTTCTCAAAAGGATTCTCCATTGCCATGTCAGAGTTTTGTCTCCCAGTACTCTCAAAGCACCATTCTTTAAATCAATATAAACTTTCTAAGCATTTTGCCATTTGTCTGCACCCAGGAAATTATTTTCTCCACTTTTATCTCTCCTTCAAAAAGCAAACCACAAAATCTTACACAATCTGAAGCATACACAGGAATTTGCATGAACAAATTAAAATATTTGATATCACATTCAGGTTACCAAGACTTTACAGTCTCTCTAAAGGCATGTGGAGGTGTACTTAATCTATATTTGATAAAGTTGCCTATTTGGATATTTCCTAAACAGAAAAAAACATCTTCCCTGAAGATGATTTGGCAGTTGCTGCCACCACTAGATAAAATAGACCTATGGTAACCTTGAAAACGCCTCTTCCTTTTTCCTCATTTGTGTTTCAAAAACTTAAGGTGAATTTATAGACAGAGTATACCATAACTAACAAAATGTCAATCAATGCAATTTTATATTGATTTATAATCTGAAGTTACACTAATGTCAATATTCTCCAGTTATTATAGATTGATAGATATAGATAGAATATACCTGCATCAGCTATTTCAGCTATTTTGTTACAACACATTGAATTAGATAGCAATTCAAGTACTATATTTGGATTTATTATATTTGGGCAATCTGCATCATAAAACCCCTTACTTTGTCTCTTTCCACAAATCAGGGGTAATGAAAGAAAGGCAAAGAAAATTGTTCTAAAGATGTTTGATGTGATATAGATGTGGTCTTCACATATTAGACACTGGGTCTCAGCATAAAATGAATTAATGAAAGGAATGAAAATCAGGTGGAAGCAAAAAATAGTTTAAGAATGAGATTACTGACGATAATCCTCAATCTCTGAAAATGCATTTTAAAGTTTCACAGAAATGTGACATGCTAATAGAGGTGCTAAAAAGTTAATTTAAGAACTGCCAACTTCCTGGGGCACCTGGGTGGCTCAGTTAAGTGTCTGCCTTCAGCTCGGGTCATGATCCCAGGATCTTGGGATCGAGCCCTGCATTGGGCTCCCTGCTCCGTTGGGAGCCTGCTTCTTCCTCTCCCACTCCCCCTGCTTGTGTTCCCTCTCTCGCTGGCTGTCTCTCTGTCAAATAAATAAATAAAATCTTAAAAAAAAAAAGAACTGCCAACTTCCTTTTAAAAAGTCAAAAAATATCAGGGCACCTGGGTGGTTCAGTCGGTTAGGCATCTGCCTTCCACCCAGGTCATAATCTCAGGGTCCTAGGATCGAGACCCATGTTGGACTCCCTGCTCAGTGGGGTGTCTGCTTCTCCCTCTGCCTTTCCCCCTGCTCCTGCTTGCTCACACATGCATGCTTTCTTCTGAATAAATAAAATCTTTAAAATGAAAAATAAATAAAAAACAAAAAGTCAAAAAATATCATTGGAATTTGTGATATTATTTTTCTTCACATACAATTGCATATCAGTGGCTATAAACATGTCTGTTTTAAGATCACTTGATGTCTGCCTACTAAGAGGTGACTCAGGACACCATGTAAACCGAGGTCAGCATTTATTTCCAGTTTCCAGAGTACTCATCTCACAATGTTTTGCTTTTATAAATATGGGGGCATTTACTGTTAAAAAGAAGTATGCAAGCATTATAGAGTATTTTTTAAAGATTTTATTTATTTGCTTGACAGAGAGAGAGAGAGAGAGAGAGACAGCCAGCAAGAGAGGGAAGTGGCAGGGGGAGTGGGAAAGGAAGAAGCAGGCTCCCAGCAGAGGAGCCTGATGCGGAGCTCAATACCAGGACTCTGGGATCACACTCTGAGCGGAAGGCAGACGCTTAACAACTGAGCCACCCAGGCACCCCACAAGCATTATAGAGTATTAAGTAAAGATATCACGATGGCATTCCACTTCACACCTTCTAGGACGGCTATAATAAAAATAACAGATGATAACAAGTGTTGACAAGAATTTGGAGAAATCAGAACCCTCATATATTTCTGGTGATCATTTAAAATGGTGCAGTCACTTTGAAAAACAGTCTGGCATTTCTTCAAAGAGTCAAATATAGAGCTACCATATGATCTAACAATTTCACTCCTAAGTATATACCTAAGAGAATTAAAAGCAAACACCTCCACAAAAACTAGTTAATGGATGTTCATTGTAGCATTATTCATAACTGCCATAAAGCCAAAAAAAAGAAACCCAGATGTCTATTAATTGATGAATGGATAAATAATAGGTGGTACAGTCATATAATGGATTACTATTCAGCCATTTAAAGGAATGAAGTGCTGATACATGCTATAATAGGGATGAACCTTGAAGACATGCTCAGTAAAAGAAGCCCATCACAAAAGACCACATAAAATATAATTCATTTATATAAAGTGTTCAGAATAGGCAAATCTATAGTCACAGAAAGTAGATTAATGATTGCCTAATACTATGGGAGTTGAGGATAAATAGGGAGTGAATGCTACTGGGTATGAAGTTTCCCTTAGGGGTTATGGAAATGTTATAAAATTAGATAGTGATGATAGATGCACAATCCTGTGAACATATTAAGAAATCATTGAATTGTATGCTTCAAATGGGTGAATTGTATGGTATATCAATAAAACTGTTGTAAAAAATTTCATGGAATAAACAACACCACGTAATCCCCCCAAAATAGAAATACCTAGAATTAACTTTTTGGTATATGTTTGAGTATTATGACACACTTCTTATTTTTACATCAAAACCACATATAAGAATATAATATAACATAACATTTTATTTAATGGTGAAATATAGCATATTCATAGACTTGATATACAAAAGTTGGCAATTCTTTACAAATTAATGTATACATTTAATGTAATACAAATCAAAGTTTTAATAGGACATTTTTAGAAACTAAAAAAACAATTGTAAAGTTTTTTGGAATAAAAATAGGCAAGAATAATGTGGGAATTTTTAGAATAATTATTCATAAACAGATAGTAAATTATTTTATGAAGTAACTAACTGGGTTAGTACTGGAATCAGTCTGGGCATCTAGACAATAAAATAGAATAGTATCTGATAAACAAAATTAAGTATAAGATATGATTTACTATATGATAAATATGGCATTTTAGATCACTAGGGAAAGGAAAGATAATTCAATAAATAATATTGGGATAATTGGCTAGCCATCTAGAAGGACTTAAGTTACCTCACAGCCTATAGTAAAATAAATTTCAAGTGAATCAAAGATGTAGATACAAAATGAAATTTTAAAATATTCAACATCATTAGAAATTTAAAAAAATAAAATTAATGCAAGGTTTCAACTTTTGCCTATCATATTAACAAAGATGGAAAGAAATATTTGTATGAATTGCTGGCAATGATGAAGAAACAGTAACTTTCATACATCATTACTAGGTGTGTAAATTTGTACATACTTTGAAGGTCAACCTGGTACGAAGTAAAAAGAAAAACAGGAAGTCTTTAAAATGTTTCCTTTGAGGCAGCAATTTTACTTCTAAAAATTTATCCTAGTCAGGAAACCATCAAAATCCTAGAGGAGAACACAGGCTACAACCTCTTTGACCTCATAGCAGCTTGTTACCAGACATCACTGGAGGCAAGGGAAACAAAAGCAAAAATGAACTATTGGGACTTCATCAAGATAAAAAGCTTCTGCACAGTGAAGGAAACAATCAACAAAACTAAAAGGCAATCTACAGAATGGGAGAAGATATTTGCAAATGACATATCTGATAAGGGATTAGTATCCAAAATCTACAAAGAACTTATCTAACTCAACATTAAAAAAACAAATAATCCAGTTAAGAAATGCACAGAACACGGGAATAGATATTTTCCCAAAGAAGACATCCAGATGGCTAACAGACACATGAAAAGATGCTCAAACATCACTCATCATCAGGGAAATACAAATAAAAACCATGACGAGTTAACACCTCACAACTGTTAGAATGGCTAAAATTAACAACACAAGAAACAACAGGTGTTGGCGAGGGTGCAGAGAAGGGGAACCCTTTTGTACTGTTGGTGTGAATGTGAAGTGATGTAGCCACTCTGGAGAACAGCATGAAGGTTCCTCAAAAAGTTAAAAATAGAACTGACCTACTACCCAGCAGTTGCACTACTAGGAATTTAACCAAAGGATACAAAATTACTGATTTGAAGAGGTACATGCACTCTGATGTTTATATAAGCATTATCAACAATAGCCAAATTTTGGAAAGAGCCCAAATGTACATTGACTGATGAATGGACAAAGAAGAAGTGGTATATATATACACTGGACTATTACTCAGCCATCAAAAAGAATGAAATCTTGCCATTTACAATGATGTGGATCAGGATAGAGTGTATTATGCTAAGTGAAATAAGTCAGTCAGAGAAAGACAAATGTCATATGATCTCACTCATATGTGGAATTTAAAAAATAAAACAGATGAACACATAAGAAGGGGGAAAAGAAAAGAAAAAGGAGAGAGGGAAACAAGCCATAAGAGACTCTTAATGATGGAGATCAAACTGAGGGTTGATAGAGGGAGGTAGGTCGGGGATGGGCTAGATGGGTGATGGGTATTAATGAGGGCACTAGTGATGAGCACTAGGTGTTGTATGTAAGTGCTGAATCACTGATTTCTACTCCAGAAACAAATATTGCATTGTATGTTAACTAAATTGCTTAAAAAATAAACAAATAAATAAATAAAAATAGAATTTGTACTAGTGATAAGGATATTCTTTGTAGGATAAGGATAGAGTGTGGTTTTTAATAGTGAAAAATAGAACCTAGTTATTTATCAACTTGAGCAAAATTTGACACACATATGCAACTGATTATTATGCAAATATTAAAAGGAAAGTATTGAGTTTTTCAAAGATGCTGATGGGATGTTGCTGAGAACAAAAACAGATCCAACATATTAAGATGAAAAGAAAGAGAGAGACAGAGACACAGAGAGAGAGAAAATAAACTGGAAGCAAGGAAAGATATACTTCATAATTTCAATAGTCTATTATCTTTGTATAGTGGAATTACACATTTTTAATTACACATTTTTGTCTTCATTTGTATTTTTCTTTTTTTTTCCTTTTTTTAAAGATTTTATTTATTTATGTGACAGAGAGACAGGCAGCGAGAGAGGGAACACAGCAGGGGGAGTGGGAGAGGAGGAAGCAGGCTCCCAGCGGAAGAGCCTGATGTGGGGCTCGATCCCAGATCGCCGGGATCACACCCTGAGCCAAAGGCAGATGCTTAACGACTGCGCTACCCAGGCGCCCCTTCATTTGTATTTTTCTTAAGGAACATATATTGTTATGATAAATTTTGTTTCCATATACTTTATATAGACTACAACCCAAGTCTCAAACTGGGTTTGACCACAGAGCAGCTCACAAATAGAACATATCCAAGTAGATTCAAGAACCTCAGTAAACTACAGACAAATTAAAGGAAACCAAAGCCAAACATACCAAAATTAGAGTGCTGAAAACTAAAAGCAAAAAAAAAATTTTTTTGAACGAAGCCTGGTAAAAATTAGGCATTACCTATAAATGAATGGAGTAGCCTGAACTGTGTTTCCAAAAATATGTATGTAAATGTCCTAACCTCTAGTACTTCAGAATGTGACCCTATTTGGGGACAGTTTCTTTAGAGAAATAATAAGGTAAAATGAGGTCATATGGTTAGGCCCTAATCCAATACGACTGGTGTCCTTAAATAAGGAAAGGATAGGCACACATGAAGAAGGAAGACCATGTGAAGGCACAGGGACAAGATGGCCATCTACAAGCCAAGGAGAAAGGTCTCAGAAGAATCTAACTCTGCGAAGACCTTGATCTGAGACTTACAGCCTCCAGAATTATGAGAAAATAAATTTCTGATGTTTAAACCATCCAGTCTCTGGTACTTTGTCATGGCAATCCTAGCAAACTAATACAATGATGGATGATGCTGACTGGATTTCTCATCAGAAACCATGGAAGTCAAAGAAAGGTGGCATAATATTTTTCAATGTCCTGAAAGAAAACAACTGTCAGACAAAATTCTATTTTTCAGGAATGAAGGTGAAATAAAGACAATCTCAGATGAAGTAAGACTTAAAAAAATTCATCATCAAAAGACTTTTTTTTAGAATTGCTAATGAAATATATTCTGAGCAAAAGAAAATGATACCAAATAAAACTCTGGAACTTCAGAAATGAAGGAATAACAAAAGAAATGGTAAATATGAAAGTGAATGTAATAGACTATTCTTGAAACTTACTGGTTTCCTGAAGCTCACCACTTTGGTCCTCTATTCAGGAATCTGGGTCATTATTTACCCCAGTCTTCCACACACTCCTGCAACAGCACCTATTTCTAGAGTCAAGCAGTGGACAATAAGGGGGTAAAAACCAGTACATTTTAAGAAAATGTCTTCCCCACTCAGTTTTGACTCCTATGAGCTCCCACTGGGTGTTTATTGCCACTACCATGAGATTGCTGGGGGACTAAGTCAAGAGAATTGAGATAAATAACACAAGTAAGAGTTTGTAACACTCTCTCTGACTGTTAAATGTTTTCTTTCCTCCTCCCTGAGCCAGAAACAGTGGGCTTCTCCTGAAGAAAAAATCTAAAGTAAAATGTCAGTGACTGGGAACCCTAGTATTTTACTAATATATCGTGTTGTTAGATACATTCATGAAAAATTTTGTTTAAACTTAAGATGTATTTACATGGGGTTTACTTATAAAGCAACTATTAAAGTCAGATACAGTTTTCCTGCTGTCTTCCAATTAGTTGAATGTCTCAGCTTTAGCTTTTTGTTTTCCTTTTTATTTTGTTTGCTTTTGCTTGTTTTAGTTCTTTGCATAGGGAAAGCTTTAGGTGTATCAGAATGAACAAGGGAAAGAATAATGTGAGTTCTAGCTTCAATTTGATCTCCAGCTCTGTGACCTTGGACAAGTAATTTAAACTCACTGTTTTATCAGGTAAAAATAATTAGGTCGGATGAGATAATTAGTAATTAGGGGCACCTGGGTGGCTCAGTCGTTAAGCGTCTGCCTTCGGTTCAGGGTGTGATCCTGGAGTTCTAGGATCAAGCCCCACATCAGGCTCCTCTGCTATGAGCCTGCTTCTTTCTCTCCCACTCCCCCTGCTTGTGTTCCCTCTCTCACTGGCTGTCCCTCTCTCTGTCAAATAAATAAATAAAATCTTTTTAAAAAGATAATTAGTAATTAATAAGGTTCCTTGGAGTTCTAATACTCTGACCTCTTGGGCTGTGTAGTGGACATTACAATGTGCTCCCAAATTCCCACTCCCTTGCCCATGACTGCTGGCTGACATTCCTATCCAGGAATTGCTTTTATCTGAGAGTCTAGTCATACAAGGGCATGTCCCTACATCCAATCACTTGTAGATAGGGGAATATAAATGCCCATTCCCCTCATTCAAACTGAACAATTATGAAGGGTCATCCTAGTTTCACAGAACACTGTCAGGTTAACTCAGACTTTTATTCTGAGGATAACTTTTGCAGCCCAACTTCTCCCTTTTTAAACTGAGGTATAATTGACATATGACATTATATTAGTTTCAGGTGTACATCACAATGATTTGATGTTTGTATATATTGAAGAATGATCACCACAATAAGCCTCATTAACATCCATCATCTCTGCCCAACCTTGTTTCCTTCCTTTCACCTAAAAGGTATAAATTCTGAAAGAATTTCCTAATAAAATTCCAGCATGCTAATCTTTGTCTCAGAGTCTGCTTCCCAAGGAGCCCAGACTTCAGCAAGTTGGAAGTAGTATTCCTCTCCTCTGAGGATTTTATTTTTACCTCTGTCTCCAGGGTGATTGCATTCCATAACATATTATACTTATTGTATGTTTTTTATGCAGTTTTTTCTTTCCTACCAATTCCAACTTCTTGAAGTCAGAAACAACGCATTTAGAAAAAATTTTTCATAACAGCTAACATTTATTCATTACTTGTTGGATGAGTAAATGCATAAATGAAATGATACTGAAATAGTCTTAATTTTCCCTGCTTAATCTCTCTAGAATCACCAAGAATGTTTTTTTATAAGTTTTTCTGTTTATTGTAGAGGTTGTGGTTTCCCTAATCCCATGAACTTTGAATTGTTTTCATAATTTTTGTGTAATTCTGTTAGTTTTGTGACATCTGCTGGCAATGAAGTTATTAAATACTGTGATCCCATGATGATGGGTTTTCTAATTGGTTTGTCAATAATAAATTTAAAAAATTTAATTGTTAGAACTAATGAAGAAAATTTAGGCTACATCAAGGATTTAAAAGGAAGTTTCTTTGCTTTCTACTGTATTTGTAAAGCCAGTTGGTGATTTTTATTATTTTTTTAGTATTCGAGTTTTATTTTTAATCATATATGGTTGGAATAGAAGTTCTTTCAAATATTACAAAGTGATATTACTATTCTTAAAAGTGAAATCCATAGGTATAATCAGTTGCTATTCATTTGAAAGTCATAGATAAGAATGACATGTCAGTTGTAATTGCACAGTCAATTTCATTCTTTGTCTAGGCTTTCATTTCTAAAGAATGTTCCATTTAGTGGGGGTTTTTAGAATAATGTAAGAGACCAATCATGTGCTCTACAGCCTTCACATTGTATTAGCCCTTTTCCAAAGGTTTCCCTTCTGTTTTCCAAATTATGTCTCTGTAATTCATGAACTTACAAGTTCTCAGTGATTTGAATTTCATGTTCTATCTTAGATGCTCTTTCAATATATCATACCATTATTTAATATTCCCCTCTTAAAAAAAAAAGAAGAAAGAAAGAAAAAGGGAAAGCCTCCACACTGAAGAGCCATTCAAACCATTCTATTTTTGTTATCACTGAAACTCGTCATACTCTTCAAATATCATCTTTGGAATTTTCTCTTCAAATAAAAAATAGCAACTTCTATCTTGTAGATAGAAAACAGAATAAAATATGAGCTTTTCTATATTGTCACACCAAAAGTGCTGGTTACAAGCCATAAATCACCTTCAGCATCTATTGCCATCAGATATATTTGTCAACATTGGTAACAAAGTCATCACCTGTTTTGCTAATGTCAGAATTATCTCAGCCACATTCTGCAT
Organism: Ursus americanus; assembly: GCF_024610735.1. NCBI lineage: Eukaryota > Metazoa > Chordata > Mammalia > Carnivora > Ursidae > Ursus > Ursus americanus. The sequence goes on from NC_142164.1 coordinate 24,027,831, forward strand.
TAACCTCTACCATTCTCCCACCAAACAGTTCCAAGAAGACACTTCCAAAGAAATATAATTCATTTTATTGAACATAATAAAAAATTTTTAAAAAATGAAAATGCATATATATAGTTGGCCAATCATAGGACAGAATGTAGAAGTTATACAAGAAACTGTTATCATTTGTTACGTTGGGACAGTGGGGAGGGGGGATACTTGGGTAAGAAGAAACCATTAAGCATTTCTTCATATATGGCCATGTAGTTTTAATTATTAGATGGAGTACGTATGGTTTATGTAGTTAAAATGAAGCAAAGTACTTAAAGGGCAAGGAGTAAATATTACCATTTTTTATTATTATGTTTAATTAGCCAATATATAGTACATCATTAGCTTTTGATGTAGTGTTCAATGATTCATTGGTTGCGTATGACGCCCAGTGCTCATCACCACACATGCCCTCCTTAATACCCATCACCCATCACCCAGTTACCCCATCACCCCCCCTTCTGTAACCCTCAGTTTGTTTCCTGGAGTCCAGAATCTCCCATTGTTTGTCTCCCTCTCTGATTTCTTCCCATTCAGTTTTCCCTCCCTTCCCCTGTGGTCCTCCACACTATTCCTTATGTTCCACATGTGAGTGAAATCATATGATCATTGTCTTTCTCTGCTTGACTTAGCATAATCCCCTCCAAATCCATCCATGTTGATGCAAATGGTGGGTATTCATCCTTTCTGATGGCTGTGTAATATTTCATTGCAAAATAGAGCTACCCTACGACCCAGCAATTGCACTACTAGGTCTTTACCCCATAGATACCAGATATAGCATTACCATCTTTTAGCATCCATTAGCTTTTAGTCTCTTCTCAAAGCAAAACTACTTTCTTTGGTATATTTCAAATGGAATCCCCATCTGAAGCATTTTTCCCTATCTAAAATAATATGTCATTTTTTCATACCAGCCTCTTATATTTCTTCTTTGTTTTAAAACATTCATTACAATGACTCTCTTCATGAAAACTTATGAGCATTCCAATGGCAATCTTTTACCACTTCAGTGCAAGACAGGGTGGGCAAGGATCCAAGTAGGAAAGACCAATTATCAAATCCATCAATTAGGGCCCTGTTTGCATCTTTTTTTAATCAACTTAAATCATTTCTTGCTTGAAGATTTCATTTTATTGCAGTCAACAATCACTTTTAGTGAATGATAATCTAAGTTTCAGAAGCATGTTAGAATTTCACAGTCTACACTTATCAACAAAGCCTTAGTCAATATTTTTACAAGCCAAAACCTATTACCAGTATATGATAGGTCTTATGTAAGCTAACATGTGGCATTTCTTAATAGCAGCATTTTAGCAGAAATTTTAATCAGTTGATTACCTGTAGTATTTTCTGAGAATACTTTCATCTTAACTTAGTCTCATATATAACATGTCTGCATCTCTGTAGCTGATATTTTTAGGTGTATTTTTGAGTCTTTGTCATTTATATTTTTGGGTGTAGGCATGTATGTGTGTGCATCTTTGTGGCTGTGTGGTTTTTGTCTTTCTCATTGGATTGCAAACTTCCCAATAAATTATATGAGATTTTCAATTGTAATACCCCATAGTTTCTATTAATTCTTTCCAAAGCCTGGTTGACCTACTCCACAAATGGAGTGAAAACAGAACAGCAGAATTAGGAATGTAGAATGGGGAGGTGTTAAGATAGTGTTGCAGTGTTGAAAGAAAATGTTTCATTTTTCACTACCAAGGTATGAAAACAAAATGGAGGTCTTCATGCTAGAATGATTTTAGTCAAACAATTTTCTTGCTTGAATATTTTTTTAAAGATTTGTTTATTTATGTATTTATTTATTCATTTATTTGACAGAGAGAATGAGAGAGAGAGAGCATGTGCAAAAGTAGGCAGAGTGGCAGGCAGAGGGAGAGGGAGAAGCAGGTTCTCTGCTGAGCTGTGAGCCCAACTGGGGACTCAATCCCAGGACTCTGGGATCATGACCTGAGCCAAAGGCAGACACTTAGCCGACTGAGCCAGCCAGGTGCCCCGCTTGAAAATAAATGTTAATCATGCTTTGTGTGTTAGTTCTTTCTTGGTACATTAAGATACATGTTGACTCTATGAAATAATAAGTCCTAATTCATTCTTCATATTCTTTGCTATGACAAGCAACAAATTCAAGATGGGTGCTTTCTGCTTAATTTGTTATTATAAAACATGATCTGTTCGTGTCCTGAAATTGAAACTCTGGCTATTATATAGACATACTTTCACAGAAATGTTAAATTGAAACTATATCAAAGGAAAAGAAAATTAACTTTCTCTATTTTAACCTCAGTGTGGGACCATCCTTAAGCAGTTAGAATGATTTTCATAATAATGATCACAGAAAAATGTAGAAAAGCCTGTACCTTATTTTTGAGGGTTTCTCTAACAAAACTAAAGTGCCTGAGATGTAGAACATATTATTCGAAAGAACTCTTTCTCAGGTTTAACGGGGTTTAGCATGCAAACATGCTAAACAGAATCTCTGAATCACTCTTAGGATAGGAACCTAAGGGATTTGACTCAAAACTCCCAGAAAGATCACACAATCAGAATAGGACAAGACTACAATCAAGATCTGTTGACTCTCAGTGCTCTTTCCATGCTATGAGTTACAGAAAAATGATGTGAAGTATGAGTTGGTTCCTTACCTTTTGGTCCCACATTAGAAACATTGGTATATACCCTAAATCACAACTGTATGTTTAATGAGAAGAGGATAATTTAGCTCTTATTAAATGTTTTCTATATTCGTTGTATGCTATACCATGGAGCCAAGTGGTTACTAGCTGACATATGAACAAATTTGAATTTGACAATTTTATATCATTTTGTTATCACAAAGGGATAACGTAACAGAATTGATTTTAAAACAACTGGATCTCCCAAAAGTAAACAAATTCAGACCCAAAGCCATAGAAATCATTCAGCGAATACTTTTGAATGTAATCTTAAATTCTATAGTTTATATTTGCCATTATGATGATACTCTTAGTTTTAAGATAATTATGTCTTACAATCTAACCTTGAAAGCAGTTACCTGCTCCAGTCCTTTTCCCCCAAGTATGAAGAGTAAGAGCAATTTCTTACTCTGAAATAGATATGTTGCTGGGGATGATGGCAATGACAGTTCTTATAAATTAGTGGGTGGTAACTATAGTATTCCATTTTAAAACATCTACCATCTGGAGTTCAGTATGTTTTGTCTTCTTATTTATGATCTAATGGGTCCTATCATTTTAAAAGGTCTCATGAATCTCCCTCTCCCTGTTGCTGTATTTTTAAAAATAATTTTAAATTTTCCTAATGCATGCATTTTAGTTTTCCTTCTTATATTGTTTCTTGCACTTATATGGCACATTTATAGTGATTATAAACCAGGCTACTGTTACTGATTGGACAGCATTTCATAATAAGAAAACATCTAAATGAACAGAAAATGTAGATATTAGAAATAAAAAGAGAACTGGGCTCCATGTTACTCATGCTCTCATATTAAAAATTCATATATTATGTCTATATAGATAAACGAAGAAGTAAAAATAACTTTTAGGCAGGGGAGCCTGGATGGCTCAATGTGTTAAGTGTCTGCCTTCAGCTCAGGTCATGATCTCAGGGTCCTGGGATCAAGCCCAGCATCAGCGTCCCTGCTCAGCGGGGAGTCTGCTTCTCCTTCTGCCTGCCACTCCTCCTGCTTGTGCTCTCTTTTTCTCTGTCAAATAAATAAATAAAATCTTAAAAAATAACTTTTAGGCAGTTACGAATAAGCAGGAGGAATCTGATTGTCAGTTATTATCTAATGAACATCTATTTATTACTAAAATGAAGAGAATTTTTTTATTCTTTGCAGAAGTTTTACTGACATTTCATGCATGCTTTATATACTGGCAGGAACTTATAAGCTGCTGGTGTTGTCTGATGATTTGTCAGCAACACTTCCACTGACTTCAACAATGTAGCAAGACTTGCTACATATTCTCCTTTAGAATATGAGTAACAGAAGGACAAAATAGGGCAGTGCATCATTTCATATTTATTACCCTCTTAGGTATAAGTAGGTCACAGTGCAGGCAGAACACTTGACTGGTATTGGACAGATCAGAACACCTGAGGGAGAATTTTACTACTCATTTTCTATCTGCAAATGTTCCAGGTAGAAGTCTAAAATACTGAGTTTTCCTTGTGAGTGAGTGAGTGCGTGCGTGTGTGTGTGTGTGCGTGTGTGTGTAAGCATATCTCAAATAGGATTTGTCATTGAAATAAAATTGGTATTTTTGAAGCTTCATAATGCTATGAAGCATAAAAACCTCAATGATTAGAAGAGCTGTTTAAGTTCTTATTAAATTTTATAAATATTTTTAATGTTTTCAAATAAGTATTTTCTAAATTTAAAACCATTTAATGTTATATCATTTAAATTTTTTCCATTCCACAAAAAATATTTTTTAAGTTTTTATTGTAATTCTAGTTAACATACAGTGTTATATTAGTTTCAGAGTATAATACAGTGATTTAAAGATTCCATACATCACCCTGTGCTCATCACAAATATACTCCTTAATCCCCACCACTTATTTCTCCCATTCCTCCACCCACCTCCCCTTTGGTAACCATTAGTGTGTTCTCTATAGTTAAGAGTCTGTTTTTTTGGTTTCTCTCTCTCTCTCCTTTTTTTCCCCTTTGCTCATTTGTTTTGTTCCTAAAATTCCACATATAAGTGAAGTCATAGGGTACTTGTCCTTCTCTGATTGACTTAATTTTGCTTTGCATTATACTCTCTAGCTCCATCTATGTCATTGCAAATGGCAAGATTTCTCTCTTTTCTATAGCTGAATAATATTCCATTGTGCATACACACCATATCTTTATTCTTCAATCGATGAACACTTGAGCTGCTTCCATACTTTGGCTATTGTAAATAGTGCTGCTATAAACATAAGAGTGCATGCATCCCTTTGAATTAGTGTTTTGTATTCTTTGGGCAAATACCCAGTAATGTTATTGGTAGATCATAGGGTAATTCTATTTTTGACTTTTTGAGTAAACTCCATACTGTTTTCCACATTGGCTGCACTGGTTTACATTATTAAGATGTATAGAATCCATACAATATTATAAGGCATACCTGGAAAACTAGTTTATTTTTAAAAGTATAAACAGCCAAATAAAAAAAAGACCAAAAGATGAAGTTTTGATCCCCTAATCATCATAGTCTGAGCAAGTTAGCTCAACTCTACAACACATAACAAAGAAATCAAAATTTGGCATTTGTTTCATATGATTTCATTTGTTTACAAACTAAAAGAAAAAAAGTCCTTATTTCAGGGTTATAGATTCCACCCTTCGTATAAGCCAGCTCATTCAAAACCATGTGTTAGTAGTCACAAGGGAGGGCTCAGTATAGGCATATCTCCTTACCTGGAAAATAATTCAAAGTGCATGCTTTAAGGAGGAGGGGGTTCAGTGATACCATCTTTGTATGTGACAGACAGTATATACAACTTGATTAGTAAGCATGACATGGAACTTTCACTGTCTTTAACTTTATTGGTGTCTTTTTTATGGTGGAACATGAACTCTGTCCTGTCTACATTGAGGTATCCGGTAACTTACAGAAGAAGAAATAATCGTATTAACTAGGTATATAATGCAACCCACAATATATTCTCACAACTGAGTCTACCAAAAGGGGGAAATGACTCTAGTCTCTACTCTGTAAAACTCTCGAGGAATTATTATCCAAAGACAGAGCTCTGGATATTATCACATAAGCACTAAATTGGTTACCATTGAGTTGGAAAGGCACTATAAAGCCTTTTAACTGTCACAGGAAGGAGACATGTTTACAGTTCTTGAAATGTCTTTTTTTTCCGCCTGAGAAGTGCTAGTGTTTCTGAACCACAGGCTAGTTATAGAAATTAAAAATCAACCACTTTTTCTTATTTTAAAGTTGCTACTATGAGCCTAAATGACCAATATTGATAAACATTTGTTTAGAATGCATTATAATAGTCATATTGGATATATGCACAATTTACCTATGCAATAGTCCCCCCCCATCTTACCTACTGGGGATTCATTCCAAGACCCACGGTAGATGCATGAAACCATGGATAGTACTGAACCCTATATATCTTATGTTTTTTCCCATACATGCATATCTATGATAAAGTTTAATTCACAAATTAGGCACAATAAGAGATCAACAATATCTAATAATGAAATAGAACAATTATAACAATATATTGTATGAATATATATACACAATATATATACAATATATAAGTATGAATATGGTCTCTCAAAATATGTTGTACTGTACTCATGATTCTTGTGATGATGTGAGATGATAAAATGCCTACCTGATGAGATGAAGTGAGGAGGATGACATAGGCCTTGTGATGTAGCGCTAGGTTACTATCGACCTTCTGATGATAGGTCAGATGGAGGATCATCTGCTCTAGACCTTGGTTAACCATGGGTAATTAAAACTGTGGAAAGAGAAATCATGGATAAGTTGAAACTACTATACTAAAAATCAGTTTTAACAGAACTACAAAAATCAGGTCAGGATAGGAGTTGCCCAGGAAAAAGTCAAAATTAAATTCTATAATTTCATCAATTCATCAATCTCTTCGTTTCTTCTTCTACTTGTAGAAAAGTAGCATTTTTGTAGTAAAGTCAGGACATACTTAATATACCTGAAGTGTTCAATACATAAAGAGACTATTGGTCTTTTCACATAGTGAATTTTTGAGACTTGGTTTGTAAAAATAGCACTGCAGTTATTGAGGTCCTAAGTAAAATAATATATTTCAAGAAAATAAGTAATATGCTGACAGTGAACTAGTAGTGCCTTACCAAAAAACAAAATAGCCTTTAAAAAGTGTAGGGTTTTTGTGTGGGAAAGAGTGTTACCCACTTAGATGACCCACATTCATATAATTAGCTTTCTGTTTGTATTCAACTAACCCAATCCCATTCTGCTTCAGATTTCTGTATTTCTTATTGAAATTCAGTTCTTTATGCATTTGACCTTTTCAAGAAAGCCAGCTTCATAGTGAATTGTGGTGCATTAGGAAGGTAAACACATTCAGTGCTTGTTATTCAATGGTTTTGGATTTAGAAAGTCATTGTCAATAGGTTAATCCTTTTGTACAGACAGGCTCTTTGGCTAAGAGGCATCTTAAACAAATAAAGGTTTTACCAAAATGCTAATTTCTGAGTATTTCTGTCAACTGTCAAAGAATAAATCTCAGCAGAGGCCTTAAAATTGGTTAATTCTAGTTTATATTCATTTCCCATCTGCAGAATTTCAAAAAGAACTTTAGTGTACATAAGTCTAGTCAGAGGTTATTTGTAACCCAGCTCAAAAAATCATTAGAACTTTTGACTTTCATTCAGTCATCTACTTTTATGCAGTTGTGTTTAATCAATAAAGGAGCTACCAACTTTGAGAGCATATTCAGGGATCACCAAAATAAAACAGAATCATAATCCTCTCATTAATTTGGAATTCACAAGTTTTTCTGTGCTACATGAAAATGGCAAATAAAAAACATGTGAACTTAAGTAAGGAAGGATTTTATTCAAAAGACTTGCAATAGAGGCAAAGGGACTATTACGATAAGGAGAATGTTCTGATCATAAGATCCACAGACTTCTCAAAAGGCAGAAAAGGACTTTTGTTTTCCAGGGAGAGGAAACAAGTCTAGAAAGAACCAAGATCAACAGTTGATCAGGGAAGGTTTTTCTTTGTGTTCAGCCAACTTTCAGGAGAGGCCCTTAAGAAAGGGGGCATTTTTGTGTCAACTCGGCTGGGCCGCAGTGTCCAGCAATGTGATCAAATATTATTCTGGTTATTCCTATGAGGGTGTTTTTAAATGAGATTAACATTCAAATTGGTGGACTTTGAGTAAATCAGGTTGTTTTCCATAATGTGAGTGGCCTCATCCAATCAGATGAAGGCATACTTAGAACAAAGACTGACCTCCAAGAAGGAGAAAATTCTATCAGGAGAAGGACTTGAACTATAGAATCAGCTCTTCCCTGGGTCTCCAGCAGGTTGGACCATCCTACAGATTTTGGACTTGCCAGTCTCCATAAGTGCATGAGGCAATTGCTTAAAATAAATCTCTTTCTATATATATATATATATATATATATATATATATATATATATGTATATATATATATATATATATATATATACACACACATTCTATTAATTGTTTTTCTGGAGACCTCTACTACAAAGAGCTATTCTACATTCCAGTGTTGGCTCAGGCTGAGAGTAAGTCAAAGTTAAGTGTCCTATGGAAAGGAGAGAAGCTTAAATTTTGGTCAAGTTCACAAGCATTTTGTTCCCATTGATCAGGAAATTCAAATAGTTCAGCTAATCTTTTATGAGGTTAAAAAGTGGGAATTTGAAAGATCTGTGTCAGGCCTTGTCCTAGGTAAACAAGGGGGTTATCCAGAAGTCTTATCTAAGTATCTAAGTCACATTGGTAAATGTCGATCTTTGAAGTAAATTCTTTCCTGGAAGACAAAGAATTAGAGGATTTATTTGACAATCAGTTTTTCTAGAGCACAGGGCTCAGGTAAATTCATCATGATTATTTTATAATTGTGATGCATGATTAGGCACTGTAAGCCTATCAAGAAATATAATACTCTAATTAATTTTATATTATTTATTTAAAATATCATTTTTAAAAAAAAATTCTATTAGATAAAATGTGTTCTGATGAATACGGCATGTATTCCAAGAAACATGAGTTTGAAACTTACATTTATTTACTGCACAAATTTGGGCATGGTTTTATAAAAATGGAGATCACTTAGTACCTATCTCACAGAGTTTTTATGGCATTATATATAATCATGTATATGCAAATCCTGAGAAATAATAGGTGTTCAATAAATAATGTTTTTTCCATTTCATTTTTTATACTTCCTTCCATGAGGTAACTTTACTGCATGACCAACACATTAGGTAGATTAAGCATGAAGTAACATATTTTAATGGTTTGAGAAGAAAGTTGCCTGGGCTGAAAACTAGACTCTAAGCATTCTAGCTCCAAAGAAACAAACCCATGAAGGAAACTACTGAGACTAAAATAGATGTGGCCAAAAATTACAATAATAACAATAACAGGTTTATTATTATTAATCATTATCATTCTTCAGTACTATAAAATGGATGAATCTTGAAAGCATTATTCTCAGTAAAAGAAGCCAGATACAAAGCCATATGAAATATTAAGAATAAGTTAATCCATAGAGACAGAAAATAGGTTACTAGTTTCCCAGGAATAGAGGGAAGGGGAAATGGGGTGGCTACTAATGGGGTGTGACTGCTAATGGGTGTAGTGTTTCTATAGAGGGTGATGAAAATGTTCTGAAAGTAGATAATGGTTAAGATTACACAACTTTATTAATATACTAAAACCCACTAATTGTACCCATAAAAATGATGAATTTTATGTTATATGAATTAATCTCAATAAAGATGTTGGTAAAAATAAAGGAAAAATAAATAATTTCTAAAAAACAAATGTGAGAATTCATTGCCAGCAGACCTACACTTCAAGGAAGGTTAAAGGAATTTCTTCAGGAAGAAGGAATATGATATTAGGTAAAAAACTGAACCCACATAATAAAACAAAGAGTACCTTGGGGAGGGCACATATTGCATGGTGCACTGGGTGTTATATGCAACTAATGAATCATCAAACTTTACATCAAAAACCAGGGATGTACTGTATGGTGACTAACATAATATAATAAAAAATATTTTTAAAAAATAAAAAATAAAACAAAGAGTACCAGAAGGGAATAGGTAAGGCTAGAAAACTACTTAAAAATAAACAGAGATTAACGAAATGTGTATTGTAAACCCTAGGGTGTCACTAAATTATTTTTAATATATAGAATTAATGTCAATAAAGAGATAAAAGAGAGTCATAAATGCTAAATTAAATAAAGTACAAGCAGAAAAATTGGAAAATAAAATGACCCAGGGAACAGATAAAAAAAATAGCTAGCAGGGGCGCCTGGGTGGTGCAGCGGTTACGCGTCTGGTTCGGCTCAGGGCGTGATCCTGGCGTTATGGGATCGAGCCCCACATCAGGCTCCTCCGCTATGAGCCTGCTTCCTCCTCTTCCACTCCCCTTGCTTGTGTTCCCTCTCTCGCTGGCTGTCTCTATCTCTGTCAAATAAATAAATAAAATAAATAAAAATCTAAAAAAAAAAAGGAAATTCTCTTAAAAAAATAGCTAGCAATATGGTAAATTTTTATTCACTTATGTTAAAAATTACATTAAATATCAGTGGTCTAAACACACTAGTTAAAAGACAATGGTTGCCAGATTGTATAAAAAAAGCAAGATACATCTAAATATTGTCTAGAAGAAGCTCTCTTTACATATAAAGACATAGGTATACAAATATACCATGAAAGCATTAACCAAAATCAAACCAGAGTAACTGTATTTCTATTAGATAATGTAGTCTTCAGAACAAGCAATATGATAAAGGATAAAGAGAGGCATCACATAAGGATAAAAAGATCAATTCTCCAAAATGATGTAATGATTATATATATATATATATATATATATATATATATATATATATGCCTAACAATGGAGATTTAGAATATAGCAACTGAATAAAGAAAGAGTAGTAATATAGAACTGAAACAAGGAGTAGACAAATCCATAATGACAGTTAGAGATTTCAACATTCTTTTCTCAATAATCAATTTTTTTAAAAGTATACATAAAACCAGTAAGGATATGGAAGAACTAAATAGTACTATCTATCAATCTGACCTAATTGATATATATTGAAAATTCAACCTAAAAAAAAAAAACAAACAGAAAAATCCACATTATTTTCCAGTACACATGGAAAATTCATTATGATAAGCCTTATTTGGGGCAATAAAATAAACTTTAACAAATTTAAAACAATAAAAATCATGTAACATTTTGTTCTCAGACTGTAAGAAAATTAAATTAGAATCAATAATAAATATATCTTGGAAATCTCAAATATTGGGAAACTAAATAACATGTCTAAATAACCTATAGGTCAAAAAGTGAATATCAGAAGAAATCCAAACTTTTTCTCAATTAAATGAAAATAAATTACAATATGCCAAAAATACAGTAAAGGAAATCATCAACAAAACAAAAAGTCAACCTACTGAATACAAGATATTTGCAAATGATATATCCAATAAAGATTTAATATCCAAAATATATAAAGAATTTATATAACTAAACAAACTAATAATTTGATTAAAAAATGGGCAGAGGACCTGAACAGACATTTTTCCAAAGAAGACATACAGATGGCCAACAGACACATGAGAAGATGCTCAACACCATTTATCATCAGCGAAATGCAAATCAAACCACCATGAGATATCACTTTACACCTGTCAGAATGGCTAAAACAAAAAACACAAGAAATGACAAGTGTAGGTGAAGAGAAAAAGGAAGCCTCATGCACTGTTGGTGGAAATGAAAATTGATGCAGCCACTGTGTAAAACAGTATGGAGGCTTTCTAATTAAAAAGTTAAAAACAGAGTTCAAGATGGCGACATAGGAGGACTCTGAACTCCCTTCTCCACATAACACACCAAATTACACCTATTAATAGAACAATTCCTCCTGAAAAAGAACTGAGGGTTGACTATATGCTACTGAACAACCAAAGACGTAGAGAATGTTAAGACAACAGTAAGACAGATGGAAACACAGTAGCAAAGGGAACCTCCATCCCCAACACTGTGAAGGGCAGTGGGGAAGGATGGTACTGAGGGACCAGGAACAGATCCCTCTGTCGTTGGGCACACACACAAAAAAATGCCACCATTTAAAAGAGCAACTAGCATATAAAAGGACAACACTAGAGATCTGCAAAGCAGCAGAGGAGTGTCCGGAAAGCTCTCCAGGTCAGAGGGACAAGAGAATAACACAGTTTATATTCCTACCCTATCTTAGAAGCCTAGACCAAAGCAGAGTCTGGACACCATAACAGGCCTGTGCAGTTGTCTTGGAGAACTCATGAATACAACAAACCCAGAATCTACAAGCCTATATCAGCCCTAGTGCTGCTGAGACACAGAAAAAGAAGCCAGTTTAAAGGACCAAGGAGCTGTGGAAATGCTCTCCCTGCCCACCTTAAAAACCCAGACCAAAGCAGGGTCTGGATACCATAAGGGGCAGGTTTGGATGCCATAACTGGAGGGTACTGACACTGAAAGGGGCGGGTCCAGATGCCATAACCAGTGGATCTGATCATCACAGGGAGTTTGCAACTTCAGCAAGTCCAGGGTTCTCAAGGCCACACCACAGTGAGATATTACCTTACACCTGTTAGAATGGCTAAAATCAAGAAGACAAGAAACAAGAAGTGTTGGTGAGGATGTGGAAAAAAAGGACCTTCATGCCCTGTTGGTGGGAATGTAAATTGGTGCAACCACTGTGGAAAACAGTATGGAGCTTCCTTTAAAAAATTAAAAATAGATATACCATATGATCCAATAATTCTACTATTGGGCATTTACTCAGGGAAGACACTCAAAAAGATATATGCACCTCTATGTTTATTGAAGCATTATTAATAGCCAAGGCATGGAAGCAATCTAAGTGTCCATCAATAGAAAAATGGATAAGAAAAATGTGAGATCTATCTATCTATCTATCTATCTATCTATCTATCTATCTATCTATCTAGATGTAGATATATAGTATATAGATATATAGTAATATTACACACCCAAAAAAAGAATGTCATGTCTCATGCCATCTGAGACAATATGGATGGACCTAGATGGTATTATGCTAAGTGAAATAAGTGAGACCAAGAAAGACAAATACCATATGACTCATAAATGGAATCTCAAAATAAAAAAAGAATAAACAAAAAGTAGAATCAGAACTATAAATACAGAGAACAAACTGATGGTTGCCAGAGGGGGAGTGGCAGAGGGTTGGACAAAAATGGGTAAAAGGGAGAGGGAGATACAGTCCTCTAGTTATGGAATGAGTAACTCACAGGTATAGAACGCAAAACATAAGGAAAACAGTTAATGATATTGTAATAGTGATGTAATGGGACAGAAGGTATCTATAGTTGTGGTGAGCATAGTATAACATATAAACTTCTCAAAGCACTAAGTTGTACCCTGAAACAAATATGACATTGTGTGTCAAATATACACACTCAAAAAATTAATAACAGAATTACCATATGATCCAGTAATTCCACTACTAGGTATTTACCCAAAGAAAATTAAAACACTAATTTGAAAAATTATATGCACCATTATTTATTATTTATTGCAGCATTATTTATAATAGCCAAGATATGGAAGCAACCCAAGTGCCCATCCATAGATGAATGGATGAAGATGTGGGGTGTGTGTGTGTGTGTGTGTGTGTGTGTGTGTGTGTGTACCTAGAACATATAATGCTAAGTGAAATAAGAGAAAGACAAATACCGTATGATTTCACTCATAAATGGAATCTTAAGAAATGAAAAAACAAAAAACAGAATCTGAACTATAAATATAGAGAACAAACTGATGGATGCTAGTTGTATTAAACAAAATATAGCAGCCATTCTTTATAAAAATTCTCAGACAACTAGAAATAGACAATCTTTGAAAACTAAAAAAGGGTAATATGGAAAATACCTGTTTTCCTTGACACTCTACTCATTCTCAATCCTTCTGGTATTTCTGGTCACAAAATGCATGGGATTTTTTTCCAAATCATGCAATTCTCCACCTTTCCAAAAGACATCAGCTGGGGTATCTACAATTTAACTCAATTCTGATGCTATTTATGTGGAGATAGTATCAGATCTCACAGGTTAAGGGTCCAGTCTGACAAGACTGCCTACACTTCTAATGCCAAATGCAAGTGCAGATTATCACCTGTGCTTCTGACCAACTGGCTATAAATCAGATGTTCCCATACCCTCCCCATCAGGTTCAATTAATTTGATAGAACATCTTACAGAACTCAGGAAAAACAGTTTACTTTGTAGATTACTGTAGATTATTACCAAGGATATTAAAGGATAAGAAATAAACAGCCAGATGAAGAGATACATAGGGTGAGGTCCAGAAGGGTTCTGAGCACAGAGCTCTGTCACCAGGGAGTTTGGGGTGCACTGGGAAGGAGGTGTGTTCTGGATCACCTACCTGGAAGTTCGCTAAACATGGTCCTTTTGGTTTTATATGAAGGCTTTATTATCTAGAGATAATTGATTAAATCATTGGCCATTGGTGATTAATTTAACTTCTATATATTCCCACATACACACACACTCCACTCTCTGGAGATTGAAAAGTTCCAACCCCCTAAACACATGGTTGGTTTCTCTGGCAACCAGGTCCCATCCTGACACTGTGTAGGGGCTTCCAGCCACTAGTCATCTCATTAACATAAACTCAGGTATGGTGGATCACAGACCAAACTGAAAAATGTAATACAATAGAACTTACAAAAGAAATCATAGAAGAAAGTTTTGTGGGCATAAGGTAGGCAAATATTTTTTGACATGACACTAAAAGCATAGTTCATGATAAAAAAAAGATACATTATAATTTAAAAATTAAAAACGTTTGTTCAAAAAAATTAAAATGCTCTATGAAATACATTGAAAACAAAATGAGAAGACAAATCATAGACTGAGACAAAATATTTGCAAATCACATATATGAGAACGACTTTTATCCAAAGTATTTAAAGAACTCTCAAAACTCAACAAAATAAAAGAAAGCGCAGTTAAAGACACGCACAAAAAACCATATTTTAAAAATTCTCAAATCCTCATAAACTTGCCCTGTTTTCCAAAGAGAAGGAGTGCCCTAGGGTTGATAGTGTTTGTTGCCATTTTCACCCACCAGTCTGTCTTTTGTTCTATAGGGGAAAAGGATCGTGATTGTTTTTCCCACCTTTCCTGCAGTGGCTGTAGTCCCGGGCATTTACAATGAAGAATGCTTTTTCAGAACTCTTGCTATTCAAACCAAGCTAGGTTCATGGAAATTAGTCTTCAAATGAATACATATTTCCCTGACCTGTGTGACCTTAAAAGGTTACGTATTCTTGGGGCACCTGGGTGGCACAGGTGAAGCATCCCACTCATGATTTCACAGTCATGGGATCCAGCCCCATGTCTAGCTCTGCACTCAGCATGGAATCTGCTTGAGATTCTCTCTCCCTCTGCCTCTCCTGCTTGTTGTCTCTCTCTCTCTCTCTCTCAAATAAATAAAGAAGGGGTGCCTGAGTGGCTCAGCCAAGTTAAGCATCTGCCTTCAGCTCAGGTCATGATCCCAGGGTCCTGGGATTGAGTCCCACATCAGGCTCCCTGCTCATTGGGGAGTCTACTTTTCCCTCTTCCTCTGCCCCTCCCCCAGTTTTCACACTCTCTCCCTCTCAAATAAATAAATAAAATCTTTAAAAAAAAATAAAAGAAAGACATCTTTAAAAAAAAAAAAAAGAAGAAGTTTCCATATTGTTTTGCTAGCCCAGACTTAGCCTTTACCAGTTTGTTAACAATTTTAGCTGAGATCTTACTGGTATCTGTGTCTGCACCAGGTGAGAAAATACTTGCCTCCTGTCTTCTCTTGAATACTTTGGAGTTTTCTTAGATTTTGGGTTAATGAATTTTCAGTTTGTCCAGTTTTTGTTGCTGTTATAAGGGTGTAAGTGATGTTCTTCCCAGATTTTTACATCCCAAATAAACACTGGACATTCTATATAGATTTTAAATGTACTTTTTGTACATAATATCCTTCATTTACACAGTGCCAAATACTTTTTTTAAGTTTTTATTTTAATCACACAGTGCTCATCATGACAAGTGATGTGGAGTACCAGACACTTTACATGTATTATGCCACTTAATCCACATACCAATCCATAAGTTAGGATGTATCCCCATTTTACAGAGGAGTTTATGAGGCTAAGAAAATGATATAGTTTGTTGGTAGTGGTAGAGACAGTAAATAGAAAAGCCTAAAATCAAACCTAGTTCTGCATGGTTCATGTCTGCTTTTTATTTATCCTCCTTACTATATTATATTGCTCCTTTTCAGAAGTTCAGAGAATTTAATATCCAATATTCTCTATTGCTACTGGTAAAAAATCTAACATATCTTAGAAATGACAGGAGGCACAAGAGGGATGCAGAGAACTAAGTAAGGACTCATCTGTGCTGGCAGTGCTGACTCTGGGGGGTTTGGAATAGGAGTTTGACTTTTGACAGCTTTCTCTAGGTGAGCTGGCAGAAATAGGTCTTTGCAAATGAGAACTTTGCAACATAAAATTGATATGACCAATCACTTCACAGATGACTGGTTTCCCCCAAGAACAGGAGGCAGTTTGGATTAGTCACAAATTGGAGAGTAACATAGCAATCATTACAGTGTCTGAGTCCAGCTGCTAAACCTGGAGAGGTTAAGGCCACATCAACATCTGCCAAGTAAAGCTCCCTGTTTGTAAAGCTGTGTGATGATCTAGTCTTTTCCTTTCCCTTTAAAAGAGGGAAAGATTTGCCATGGCCAATATTGAAAACATATTGGCACATATGATTTAGAAACCTGGCAAAAAAGCTGCTGCCCTTAAAGTAAGTGCAGGTGTGCATGTATTTTAAACAATTTGTTGGCTCATATTTTCCATTTACTAGCCTTGGCTTTACTGTTGGACCCTTCCAGTGGGACCGTATTTAGTCTTGATGAATAAGGTCAGTGAGGTGATATGGGGAGCAAATGTGGTAAGTGGTTAAAAGTAATGAGAAGAGTTTGATAGATAAATTCAGGAAAGCTTACTTATTAGCTGTGAAATTTTAGCAAATTACTTAACCTCTCTGTTCCTCTCTCTGGTTTCTGTAAATTGAAAATATAATAGTAACCTACTTTATGGATGTTGAAAACTAAAGGAATCATTACATGTAAAGCACTTTAAAGAGACCTTAGAACATTAAGTATTATGCAAGTGTTAGATTTTGTTGTTGTTATTATTATTATTAAATTTTATGTTCAAAGTAATGGGAACAGCGGGAGTGATCTCATAAAAATTTCATTTGCCAAAGATGCTTTTCACAGTTACATAGCAAACATTGGAGTAAAGAGATGCTAGAAATGGCCTTATTGTTACAATCTAAAGATTGGATAATAAGGACAAGAGTGGTAGCACAAATATTGAATGGAAGTGCAGAAACCAAAATATATTTCATAGGGGGAAATGGACAGATCTTGATGGCTTGAATGATGAAGGATAGTAGAATTTGGGAAGCTGTGAGATTTATGGAGCCAGCTGTTGTAATGAGAAAGTTAGTAAGGGGTTGACTGTTGGCAGAAGATTGGGGGGTATATTAAATTTGAGGTATCATTTAGATTCCAAAGAGAAATGTCACGTGGATGATTGAAAATGTGGGACAAAACACAGGAAGAGAAATTAGCATTGGAGATGTATATCTAATAATTATCTATATTTAGGCAGTTCCTGAAATCATGTGTGTATCTCAACTTTTTTTAAAAGCTTCCAAAAGCTGTACTTGTTCCAAAATACAGACTTGGACTTGAAAATGAGAATTTGAGGATGAATAAAGAATCCTGATTTACATAAAATTATTCAAACAACTGAGGAGAAAATGAGATGCGTACCATAGTCATAATAAAATCAACAAGAACAACTGCCTGATAGTATATTCTGATCTCTGCAACAATTGCCCAAATTACATTCCAATCTAGATATTGCCTCTACTTGAAAAAAGTAAACAATAATAAAGTACTCATTTTGAAATATTGTCATTCAACTAAAGTAAAACTATATTTGAAAAGTTAGCATTGCAATATAGTATAAAATAATATTTTCTCATTCCTTAAAAAACTGGTCATTAATGCCATCCTCTGTAAATCTCTAAAGATGTATTTTGTTTTGTGAAATAGATGAATTCCTGAAAAGTGGTATGCAGATACATTATATCTTAAATGTGTTGGGATAGTTAATAATTTATAAGGAAACTTTTATGTGATTAATCCTAACCTAGTTTATCTGTGTAATTAACTTGGAAATCTGATTTTTAGAAAAATAAGGCATGTAGTCTAAAACAAAGATGATTAAGAACAGTGAGCTACTGGGTAATGTATAGAATTGTTCAATCATTATATTGTACACCTGAAACTAATATAACACTCCATGTTAATTATACTTCAATAAAAAAAAAGAAATTGGAGCTAATGACATTAACCCTCCTAGGGTTCTTAAGAAAATTAAAGGATGTGATGCCTATAAAGTGACAGCATAGTGTGTGGAAGACACAGAATATTTCTCTTTTTTAAAAAGATTTTATTTATTTATTTGACAGAGAGACAGCCAGCGAGAGAGGGAACACAAGCAGGGGGAGTGGGAGAGGAAGAAGCAGGCTCTCAGTGGAGCAGGGAGCCCGATGTGGGGCTCAATCCCAGGACGCTGGTATTAGCCCTGAGCCAAAAGCAGACGCTTAACGACTGAACCACCCAGGCGCCCCCAGAATATTTCTAATAAATGTTTAATACAGTATTTAAAACACAACAGTTACTGTTTTTAAGTTAATCAAACATTATTAAGTAAGGTATATTTTCAAAAGCAAGAAAAAAAAAGAATAATGGGTTGTTATATGTCTGCTCAGCCCATCTGCTTTTGTGTGGGAAAAGCTTGCTTCTACACCCACTACTAATACACAGGTGTGGGCTCTCAGAAGCCATTTATTTTACTTTGTGATTGCACACTCCTGATTGTGTCTAATTGAACTACATATGGAAGCCTGATCATGGTTACTCAGATAAGAATCTTTCCCCTAGGAATTCAGAGTTAGGACTTAGCATTATACTTCAGCTAGAAATGTAACATGAAAATTAAGAGCTGAAGGTTAGCCATAGTTAACTGAATAGAAGGAAAAACCAAAAAGCCCAACTGAAGAAAGAAAAGAGAACAAAACAATATAAGCTGAGATGTAAGCAGAGATGAGAGTTGGACTTCCTGAAGCCTTTTCAGTCTTTGGCTCCAGTCACCCTCCGGAACCTGGGTAAATATCTACCTTTCAGCTCTGGGAGACAATTTGTTATCTTTACGCTTTATTCCTTTCTCTCTCTCTGTCTCTCTTTCTCTCTCTCTCTTTCTTTTTCTTTTCTTTTTTATTTTTTTCCTAATCTGGTTTGGTTTTGCTTTGCTACTTGCAACCAAAAGGTCTTAATGGAGTAACTGGTATCAAGTTGTAACTGCCAGAATGTGGAATTAGTTGAGTTGAGATTAAGTGAATCATAGTGAGGATTTATGTTTCTCTAAATGGGAAGCTGGCCATCCATGTAAAAAACTAAGAAAGTAGTTTTTTAGAATATTGTCTCTTCCCTTTCAGCATAAGACTAATTGTACCCCCATGGGTGATATTCAATGGAAAATGGCTACAGATTTCAGGATAAGAAAATGTTTTGGTTACTCCATGCAGTGTTCAATAAACTACAATAAGAAAGAGAATGGCCAAATCTAGGATTTTCAAGCTAGAAACAGATGGTTAAAATTGAGATCGTCTAACCTAAAGCTCTGAAGTCTATATTATAGAATATTTCACATGTAGATTGCTATAATAAGATAGCTAAATTTTTAAAAGTTTCCCTCTTTCTCAGAAGAAGATTGATGTATCAATTGGGAAATGGCGGTATTTTGGCAATTTGAATTGGCAAATCTAAGAGGAGCCAGAAACTTTAGAAAACTCAATTCTAATGGGTTCCTCCAATACACATTTCTTTGCAATCCTCAGATATGATTTATTCCACCCAAAGTTAAGTATGTTCCACTACTTAAGTTAAAATGCAACATGGAGGCAAGATCACAATTCTGAGACAATTAAGAGTGCAAAACCGATTAACTAAATCATTTATTCATTCTTTCATTTTAAATTGAAGTGAAGAGCACTACCCCTCAAACTAAATTGCCTGGATTATTTTCATGCATTCACTCCTTAGCTGTGTGATCTTAGGCAAATTGTTGACTCTCTCTATTTCTTAGTTTCACTGCCTGTAAAATAGATCTAAAAAATTGTATCAATCTCATTGTATTTTTGAGGAATAATACAGATAAAGGGCTCCATGCAATACGTGTTATGTGGTAAGAACTCAATGAATCATCATCATCATCATCATCATCATCATCATCATCATCACCATCAATCATCATCCAATAGTTATTTCTATGTCCCTCCTTTATGTCAGTCACTATTCTAGATACTAGGAACAAAAAATAAAAAGATAGACAAGGTTCCTATCTTTAGATAGTATATATTGTAATGGAGACAGGAGAAGACCAAAAATAAATGAATAAAAATAAAGATAATTCCAAATAACATTAAATGCCATGAGGAAAATAAGGCAGGATACTGGGATAGAGAGTAATGAGAGTTGGGGTAAAAGGGGTAGATTGGATGATCAGGGAAGTCCTCTCTGAGCTAAGTTATGAATATGAAACCAGGTATGAAACAAGTTAGGGAAGTTTTTCAAGAGGAGAAAATAAGAAATAAAAAACTTTGAATGGTAAGGACTTAGTGTTTGAGATAAAGAGAAAAACATGTCTGTATAGCTAGAATGTTGTGAGTGAAAGGAAAAAAGGGGCCAGATGAAGCTGGATATCATGCAAGGCCCTTAAGGCTATGCTGAAAGTTTGAATTTTATTCTAAGTGTGATGGAAAATTATTGAAGAGATTTTAAAAGCAAAAAATTAGTTTATAGGAATTAATTTATATCTTGAGAAAAACACAAATGAGGTAATTGTGGATACCTAGCATAACCCTACTCGCAATCAAATTTTGATGGACTCTGCTTTCTGGAAAGATATGTAATGCAACAGACTTAGCTTTGTCACTTTTTAGCAGTGTATCCTTAGGCAAGTTACTTAACTTCCAGGAATATAGTGTCTTCACTGATTCTTAATCATTGGGAATAATCACACTGACCTCACACAGTGTTTGAGGATCAAATTTGATAATTTATTTATTCATTCAACAAATACTTATTGGGCCCTTACTATGTGCCAGGTACTATTCCAGGAGCTGGGGATATAGCTATGACTGTAATGAAGTCTCAGCTTTCATGGAGCTGACATTAAAATAAAATAGATAACAAAAACACAAATAAGTGTTTATTATTATAGGAGCCATAAAGAAGAATAAAGCAGGACAAGAGAATAGAGAGGGATCAAGAAAAGTTTCTCTGAGAAGTTGACAGATCTCTTAGGCAGAGATCTGAATGAAAAGAGACTTTGAACCATGCAAATATCTGGGGAAGAGATTACTAGACAGAACTACAATTTCAAAACCCTGAGATAGGATCCTACTTGGTATACTTAAAAGACATCAAGGTCTGCATGGTTTGAGGTAAAAGAACAAAAAGAAGAGTGGTATAGAAGGGGAGGTCAGAGAAATAATGTGGGGGCAAGATTGTGTAGCACCCTGTAGGCCAAAGTAAGAGCTTTGGGGAATGACATGATCTGAATTACTTTTTCACAGGAACACTGGCTATAGGATAGAGAATAGGTGTCATACATTAGTAAGGAGGAGCTAGATGTCTAAATTCAATATTTTAGACCCTTTGGTCTCTAAAGCTATAACCAGAAAGAGATGACAGAATTCAACTTCTGTGAATTAATGGAAACTGAAGCCTCCCCATGCTGACTGGTGTATCTGGAAACTGGATATCTGGAGCACAGCTTCCCCCACCTCCTCACAATACGGCTACAAAATTCTGGGGTCACTGCCAATGGCTGTAGTTAGTGTCAACCTGTTACCAGAGGAGGTGGGAGGTAGCAAGCCATCTTCTGCTCTAGAACAAGCTCTGAAATTTTCCTTCAGGGTGAGAGATCTTCATTCAGCCAGTAAACTGAGACCTGGTTTTAATCTGAGAAGCCTGATTGGCTTGGTGGAGGCAAATGTAAAATCTTTAGACATGCAGAAATCAGAAAAGTGAGAGAAACATACATCAAAAAATTTTAAGAGAACAGAAGAAAACCCCACCCAAGATAAACCTGTAAACTAAAAGTTCACAGCAGGGAAGAAAACAGTGTTATGAAAAGTAGATAACAAATGGGAGAATTCACTTATAAGGGGTTTCATAATATAAAACAATTTTCCATAAAGAATACTTAAATGAATATGTTTTTAAAGGAATTATCTTAAATTGACAAAACATATATACCAAAATTCTACATCTAATAGCATACCTAATAGTAAAATTTGGAAGAGTATGGCCATGGATATCAGAAAATGACAAGAATTCCTGCTGACATCATTATTATTTTAGTAGATAACTGACTAATACATGGGAAAAGAAGACATAAGATTTGTAAGCATTCGAAAAACCTAATTGTTATTTATAGTTGATCATTTTTTACATTGTGAGTCTAAAAGAATCTACAAATTTTTATAACTAATAAAAGGCTTAATCAAATTTGCTGAATACAAATCAACAAACAATAATCAGTACTATATATCAACAATGGCTAATTAGGCAATGGAATAGTAAAAAATATCCTATTTTATAATAACAGGGAAAAAAAACAACCCAGAACTATGATATACTTACACATGAGTTTGGAAAGATTCTATATCATAAAGATGTTAATTTCCCCAAGCTGTCCTGTAAGTTTAATGCAGTTCCACTCAGTATCCTAACAGGGTTTTTCATGAAACTAGACTTACTAATTCTAAGCTGAATCATATGAAAGAGTGAAGATCTAAAATATTAAGAACAATTCAGGAAAGGAACAATATAGATGAAAGACTGGCTCTACCATATATCAAGATTTATGATAAAGCTGCAGTAATTAAAAATATGATATTGGTATGGGGGGGCAAACAGAATGAAGAACTGGAAATAGATTCAAACCTATATGAGAGAAAGTATATGAACATATGAGAGAGGTGGTATTACAAATCAAAAGGGAACCATAGACCATTCAATAAACTGTATTATATAAATTGGTCCCCCATTTTTAAAAAATGATTCCTTTCTCAAACTGTACCTCAAAATAAATTACAGGGGCTTTAAAGACTTACATATAAAAATAATTAAAACCATTAAAATAAATGTTAGTTTATTTGTTATAATCAATGGCAGGGGTCTGCAAACTTTCTGAAAGGGCTAGATAATAAATATTTTAGGTTTATATACCATGCAGTCTGTGTCACTTTTTTTTGCAACCCTTAAAAATGAAAACAAACATACAGAGCTCATAGGTTATTCATGAACAAACTGCTTCTTGGAATTGACCACTCAGGCATACTGAGCTGATCTCTAATATATGAGATAAGGAAGGATAACCAAAAGAAGGAGAGTATAAAATTAAAAGATAAGTCAGATACTGGATCATGTCCCACTTTGAGATCAGGTCATGAAATCAACCCCATCCAATCATATGGATTGAAATTGAAAGAGGACTGATTGACCCAAATCATTCATTCATAATATGGCTAAGAAACCTACCTCTTTGAGTCTGGAAACATAAAGAGAAAACAAAAAGAAAGACAGGCTCTTTCCAAAGAAAACCTGAATAAGGTAGCACCTAATTGATTATCGATTACATCCAGATATTTTTATTCTTCATGCTTTGCTGCCTACCTAGCTACTCCCAAATTTATTTTTCAATATTCTTAATTAGTTCTCCCAAGTAGAAATGGGTGAGCCACGGTATTCTGACCTAGATCTAAAGACCTCCAAAACTCATGGGCATAGAGTATAAGAGTGGGGGGTATAAGGAGAGTTTCAAAATAAGAAATTCCTTCAGTTCTCTTTACTTTTGGTTGCAAATTTCCAAATAATTATATTCTAAATGAGGTCAAGGTGTATGGATGTGAATAAAATTTTAAAATCTATTTTCAGAAAACTTTTAATGTAAAATCTGTTTTCAGCAAAAACTATAAAAACATGTTTTGTAAAGAAATACCGTCTATATATCAAATAGATTCAACTGATGCCTACCTCCTCACTAAGATTCAAAAATGAATTTTTCTTTCATTGTGGTTTTAGGGAAGAGAGGGAATACAAATAGATCTTATATTTCTTAATGCATTTTTAATTTTTTTAAAAAAATCATGTTTATTTTTCACTTGAGGTACATGAATTTTCCTGACTACCACACTCAAACTTCCAGTATACAAAATGTTCTTGGTAAGTACAATATATCTTAATAGATTAGTCATTTTCTCTTTAACATAACTTTGCCAAATACTGTAATATTAAAACAGGCCATTTGTGAGAATTGATTCAGTTAACCTAGCTTTTGGAAAAAAGACAGAGCCACACAACTAGTGTAGGGTATTAGTTGTAACTCATGGCATTTTTTCCATATGTACTTTTTGATATGTTAATCAAAGTACTTGCATTTTAATATATCAATATTAAGAAAATTTATCTTCGAAACATTGAGTTATGGGAAAAGCAAAATATTGGTAGCATTATAGGTACGAAAAATTGTCTGTCAAAAAATGTTGGAAAAATACTTACCAAATAGATGTTGTAAGCAGTAGACAATTCTTAAACAGATCTTCTTCTTTTTTTTAATCTACAGTATGTTGTTCTGGACATTGAAGAGTCTCACCTGCCTGCACGCAGGGGACTGGATATGATGAACTCTTGAGATTTTTTTCTAGGTCTGATCCTAACTTCCTAACCTTGTGTTAAATGTTAATATTAGGTCAGAAATGTCAAGAGTAAATTTCCCTACTCATCTTTGATGCTGTCCTCTCACATCACTCTGTCCTGCTCTTGATTGGGGTCATCCTAAATAACATGCCTGGATACGTTTAGTGCATCCCCTTTACCAATCTTTTCATTTAGTAATTTCCTGATGACTAAAAAATTTTATTCCTTCTTTCTGAATCAGGTAATGTAAAAGTAGCAAGTATGTGTGGCTCTAGTTATACAATTAGTACTATACTAGGTTATTAAGAGATGATGAAATGGCATATTGTTTATAGTCCAATGTAACCAATTTATGCAATAGTTTGTACTTGGGGTATAAATGTGAAACCATTTTGTGCTTTTTCTCCAACCTCCACCTGCTCCTGAGCTATTTTGCATCTCCCTATCCTGTTATTTAATGACAACTTAAGTAGATTACACAACTCCCAGTCATGTGTGGTTATAAAAAGCTTAGTTTAGACTAATTTATAACTTATTCAAATATTCCTTTCTCCTATTGCTAGCCAGGATTGTGTACCTATACAAACCTGAAATGGAGAGGAATGTGTAGTCTAATAACTTTTCTCTTGCTATCTTGCTATCTTTTTCACCTTGAAGCAGTCAGCCCCTAGAAGGTCTACTCCCACTTCCTCCCCTAGGTTCTGGCTCTTCAGATGTGTTGAAGATTAGGATTATGATAGATGATAGATAGATAGATAGATTAGATAGATAGGTAGATAGATAATAGACAGATAAAGACAGAATAGAGAATAGGCAGGTGTCTCTTATTTAAGTGGCCACTGATTACTGTCTTCTATATGTTGTTGCTGCTTCTCTGGTAAAAACTACATAGTCATAAGGGCTAGGATTATAGTGAGACAAGTGAGTCGTTCTAGTGGGTGCAAAATGTAAAGGAACCCAGAATACTTAGTAATCAAAATGAAATAATGATTTAACGCATTTTTTTCAGAAAATCAAAATTAATGCAGAAATCTATGATGGAGACTATATCACACTGGAAAATTGGTTATCTGATGAAGGATTCAGTGTAAATTTGAAAATAGAGTGGTAATTACCATGCAGGATAATTCTCAACGATATTAGAGAGAGAATTTTATTTCCCAAAGAATGTGGGTTGAGGATTCAAATATGTTTACTTGGATATTAAAGGGAAGGTTAACCCAAAAAGCCTGGAACAACAGGAGTCATTTAGGTTGTATACATAATGCTCCAATGAATAACTTTTGGCTTCTGATAAATTATTTATTAAGCATAACTTATCAGTGGGATTTCTGGGTTAAAAGCTAAGAATGTTTTATGACTTGTTTTTCAAGGCATAATCTAGTGGAACAAACTTGGCCGTTGGATTCAAACAGAGTGGATTTCAATTCCTGCTCCATCTTTGTTAATTGTAGTGATTCTTGACAACTTATTAACCTGTTGAGAATCAATTTCTTCATCAATAAAATAAAAGTGATGCTTCCCACTTGATGGGATACTAGATGCATTTTGGAGAACCTGCCCATGATTCCCTCACAGGGAATCTACTCTTTCCACAGTCTTTTGCTAAGCAGTAAGTGTGCCACATGGCCATGCCCCATGACTATCCTTTTACTGAACCAAGAGTAAACATGGTTTATCCGTAAGTTGGCTAATAGTGTATGTGTGATGAGACTGCCTCAAGAAGAAATAAGTTTATCAGGATATCTCATTTGAGAAATTTGAATTAAGAGCAGAAAAAAGCAATTAGCTATAGAAAGTTGACCTTTTTGATATTTCTCTTAGCAAAAGAAGTAACAATTTGGGGAGCATTTTACAAATAAGCAAGGGGAGACATGGAAACAGAGATACACAGAGAGATATGCATTGTGTGCATATACGAACATATGTGTATATAGATAGATAGAGTGAGAGACAGACAGAGAGAGATGCAATCACACAGACAGATAGGGATTCAGGCAAATACTCATATAGAGAGACAGCCAGGGAGACATTTGGAGAAAAATAGACTCAGTGATCACTCAGAGATATACAAAGAGATGACAAAGAAATAGACACACTTGGAGACAACTGATACAGAGTAGCGACAGAGAGAGAGCAACTAAAGGAGAGAGATAAATAAGAGATAGATGTAAAGCAAAAAGCTTTATGAATGAGACAAAGGGAGAGGCACACAGAGTGAAATATATAATAGAGACCTAAAGAGAAGGAGAAAACACATTCTCACATAAAAATATAATGAGAGTGACCACATAGAAAATGACAGACACACAAAAAGAAACAGACAAAAAAGAGATACAAGCACAGAGAGATGGACACTGACACAGATAGGCAAAGAGAACTGAAGCTGACTCAGAGAGATGAGACACCCTCAAAAAGATAGAGATGGAAATGGAAAGAACATGAGCCGTGGAGCTAACTTAATTCCTAGTCTTCCTGTCATCTGGTCAGTTCTCTTACTGTTACTATGGAACCTTCCTAAGTAGTCCTTTTACCCCTCCCCCATCTTGATTTGCACTACTTTGAGTTTTCTCTTCCTAGAACCCAAAGAGCCCTTAATAACATGATAGACACAAAGCCTGATTCAATGCCGGTGCCCACTAGTACTGTTAATATTAGTCCGCATACTTCATGGGACCATGTTGCTTCATGAAATGCCCAATGGTTTGACAGAGCAGTTAGCAGTGAATGGATATTGCAAGAAATTATTTGAAATAGGACTGAAGCATGGTCACTTTCTCAGAAACCACTGAATACTGAAATTAAACAAACAAAACTATTTTTATCTCAAAATAAGTAACCTAGCAAACAAGTATTAAGCATTCTCATTCTTTTAATCAGTTTAATCTCAACATCCAATTCCTACATAAGAATATACTTCCACAGCAACCCTTCACTTCCTTTGCCTCCACTTCTCCATTTCTCAGAACCTTTCCATTCCTACATTTTCCCCCCATCCTTCCCCCTGACCTGTATCTGAAGTGACAATTTAGCAGTGGCGGTGAGGGCTCAGGATCAAAGAGAGTAAAATGGACACAACACACACACACACACACACACACACACACACACACACACACACCTTCTCTTTACTGTGAAACTCAGCGCTTATTGAAGGCTTTTGTTTCAGAGAAGTCTTCTCTGACCTCAAGCTTCCCTTGCTCCCAGTCTGAGTTAAGCATGCCCTCATCTGTTTTACAACTACTGATGAACTTTACAAAATGCTACAAAATCTTTCTGTACGTGCTTATTTTCTCTACTAAACTTATGAATTTGACAAGTGATCTGACAGTATCTTATTCTTCTCCAGTTTATCCCATATTATATAGTACAATGTTTAAACACTGTAGAAATTTAATAAATGCTTGAAAAATAAAAAGATGTCATCTCCAAATAAATTTGTACCCTTTAAACTCCCAAAACTTAATTTTGAGCTGTTTCTAAAATTAAAAGCTTTTAAAAATGTATTCTATTCCCACTTTTATTAATAAAGAAAATACCGAACACAAGAGACAGTTTGTCACACTGCTCATACTGGATAAAGAGCATGTGTTGTTGAAGCAGCCAAACTGAGTTTGAGTGCTTATTCTGATCATTTACTTTCCAAATGATCTTGAGTGATTACTTAACCCCTCTAAAGTTCATTTTTCTCATCTGTAAAAATGGCAATAAGAGAACTACACATATAATTAAAAAGTACTGTGAAATCAAAATGAGTCAATAAATTTAAAAAGCTTCAAAAAGTACTTGGCACATAGTAAGTGTTCAATAAATGTTAGCTATTATTACCTTCACCTTTCCTTAATGATATCAGGAACTGACATAAGTGTCAGTTTTATGCAATGCCTTAATAAAGTGATGCATTTAGAAGCTTTTGGGATATGGAAGGATGTTTGTCCCTTCTATTAAATGACTTCAGACTGCTGGGGTTTAAAAATTCTTATTTCTCTCATTTTCCTCCTTGCTATCAGCTGATACTTCTTGCTAATACCAATGTCTCTCCATGGCATATCCACTACATTTTTTAAAATAAGACATTTAACATTCTATAGACTGGGAAAACATATTATTAAGCTTCTTATAATCGTGCATAAAGTAATAGATAAGGGACTGTGAACAAAATCCTAATCAAAGGAATTTTCATGTGAAGTAAAAAGTATGTTATTGCATGGACATATTGATTTCTTAGATGTATTTTGTGTTTTCTTCCTGATTGTCAACAGAAAATACTCTAGGTTTCTGAGTAATAAACTTCTGGGATAATTAAAGTGGTATTTCACTAGTATGCCATCTGTAGAAGGAAATATGGCATAGTGGAAACACAAAGACAACAGAGACCTAGAACCAAATTTTGATTCTATTTGCTCACTGAACTTGAGCAATTTGTTTAACATTGCTGAGCCTCACTTTCTTCACATTAAGAAAATAACAATTCTGAAAAAAAGAAGAAAAAAACAGTCCTAGAATAATAAGACATATAGGATTAGAAATTGTCTTTGTAAATGTGCCAATAAACAATAGGGCTCAATACACAATAATTATTTAAGTTATCTTCTGTCCACCTATAATGGTCTTTAGATTGTCACCTAAATATTTAAATATTTTGACTTTTCGCAACTTTGTATTTTACCCTCTGAAATACCTCTATTTGGGTTTATAACAAATCTAAATATTTTACTGGATCAGTAATGCCTGATAAAATGAATTATCTCAGTCTGCTTTTATCTTTTAGTCTCCATTTAAAAAATAATGTTGAATATTAAAATTTTAATTCAATATTTCTAAATTATTTACAGGTAGTTTCAGTAAAAGAATGAAAACTTTCATCCCTTTTATTCTCTGTCTTTATTTGAATAATTTGAATTGTTCTGGCTTGTAGGCTAATACTCATCCACTATTTATTCTGTTGATGGCTTTCTTTGAACAGTTCTGTCTCCATCTGTCTCCAAATCTGTCTTGCATTTTTCAAATAAATATTAATAAATTATAGATGTTTTTGTTAAACAGACTGAATCTTAATAATAGAGGGAAATAAGGTATGAGTAAAGAGGAACTATATAAAGTGACTATATCCCATGCCAATTAATATGACATCAATGGTTTATCTAATTTTTAGGAAACCAGTAAGCATACAATTTATACAGTATGCATTATCTATTGCTTGATCAAGCTAGTTTTTCAATATGCATGTACAAATGGTGATATCTAATGTATATAACAGGTCATAAATTCTAATTTAGATCACAACTTCCCATTCTTGGAACAATAAACTACAATATTTATCATCATGTCACATACAAGACACATTGGGCCATCTTTTTTGATCCACTTCCAAGTGCAATCTAAAGTAAGACAGAATTGTCTCTTTCATTCCTCTCAAAGATATCTGAAAATTTAGGGGTGGGCAAGGGAGGGAACTGATATATTATGACTGGATAGTTATCTCTGATTCATTACTCTTTAGCTTGAGATGTCTTCATTTTAAACTTCTCATTACTTGTTCTCTCAAATGAAATATGTCTTTCAGATCTCTGGAACATATTTAAAATTAAATTTTAGTCCTTTAACATTTGAAAGTAGAAATTCTACTAGCTCAGATTCATTACTGATTTTGCTGTGTCACCTTAATTTTAATTATAAAGATGACACTTTAATCCTAGTGAAACTGGTTTATTATCAGTAAGGAACCAAAATGTCAACAGACATATCAGAGCTCCAGAAATATTTTTTTTCCGACAGAACGATTTATATTAACTTCAAAATGTATGCAAAAATAAACTTCAAATGTTATTCATGTAGCAGTAAACATTCATAAGGGCAATGATACCTGACATTGTGGTTCCTTTTTAGGCACTAAATGACTTGTTGGATCATTAAACATCATTCACTCCCTGCCTTTCATGGCCCCTCAAGCTATTCATTAACTCCATAGTAAGGAATGTGAGCAATGGAATTATTGCCTAATTGTAGTTACAATCTTTTCTCCCCTGTTTAGCATGTATCTATATAAAAAATATCAGAAACTTTATGATTTCTACTACTTCTGTAGTGACTGATGGCTTCAGTGATTTTTAAATCTATATTTTTATAAGAGAAAATTGTTACAGAAATAAATTGGATATACAGAATCGCATTTTTTAATTTTTTGCAGGATAAACAAGATAAAATAATCCATATAAAATGATAATTTAAAACTAACACTTGAACAGTACTGAAAAATAACTCGAGTGGAAAGCTATATTTGAAATAAATTTTTCTTTTGAATCATTAATTAGCTTAGTTTATATATACTGACTTTTTAAATTGAAGTGTAGTTGACATGCTTTATGTTAGTTTCAGGTGAATAACATAGTGAATCAACTTATTTATTCTATGATGGAGTTTGTACCTCTTAATC
This sequence comes from Ursus americanus, assembly GCF_024610735.1. Taxonomy (NCBI): domain Eukaryota; kingdom Metazoa; phylum Chordata; class Mammalia; order Carnivora; family Ursidae; genus Ursus; species Ursus americanus. The sequence goes on from NC_142164.1 coordinate 24,059,001, forward strand.
CACTTCATCTATTTTGTCCATTCCCATACTCCTTACCTTTCTGGCAACAACCAGTAATGATTTCAGTTATATGTGGACCCCAAAAAACAAAACAAATAAAGACAAAAAAAAATTACTGCTTTTTCCTTGTTTCTTTCCCAATGGAAAATTCAGTAGTAGAAGAGTACATATTCTATCATTTTAATGGTGAAATATTTTAATGTGTATTTTTTAAAGTAAAAATGTATACTATTTTAAAAGTACCTACCTTTTTAAAAATATTTTATTTATTTATTTGACACAGAGAGAGAGCGGGCAGAAGCAGAGGGAGAGGGAGAAGCAGGCTCCCCACTGAGCAGATAACCCAATGCAGGGCTCGATTCCAGGACCCTGGGATTATGACCTGAGCTGAAGCCAGACACTTAACTGACTAAGCCACCCAGGTGCCCCTAAAATGTGTTTTCTTTTTTTTTTTTTTTTTTAAAGATTTTATTTATTTATTTGACAGAGATAGAGACAGACAGCGAGAGAGGGAACACAAGCAGGGGGAGTGGGAGAGGAAGAAGCAGGCTCATAACGGAGGAGCCTGATGTGGGGCTCGATCCTGTAACGCCGGAATCACGCCCTAAGCCGAAGGCAGACGCTTAACCGCTGTGCCACCCAGGCGCCCCTAAAATGTGTTTTCTTAAAGTAAGTTTCAATTCAAGTGCCTTTTCAGTTCTCTGTCAGGAAGTCTCCTTTTGTTGTCTTTCCATTGCACTACAGAATTCTCTTTTTGAGACATTATATAAGTTTGTAGTTTCACTGACACTGACATGAATTATATGAGTCTGTAAATTTGAATATCCGTATCATTACTGACAACCCAGAATCTGACTATTCACTTCTATATCCCCTTGTCACAGAAAAAAGATGTGCCATGCAATCATATGTTACTGGAAATGAGTGGCAACCACAGTCATTGCTACCCTAGTAGGTATGAAATAAGTGTTAACTGAATGAATGGATGAATGAATGAATTTTTAAACCTATAACGAATTTTCAAGATGTATTTTAGGACTTCTATATTATATGACTTGTTCTGTGGCAATGCAATATCACTAAGTTTTATGGTCTAGGAATGTTGTTCTTAATCCATTTTTGGATGACAGGGGTCTTGAAACTCTATGAATGTGATCAAATAAAAACACCTATATACACAATCTCACACAGTTTCAGATATAATTTTAAGAAATGCTACAGACCTTCCAAAGTCCATTCATGGGTCCTAATTGAAAAACCCAGAGTCTAGTCAAATTTGGCTATGATTTTCATTCAATAGAGAGATAATGTGACTCCTATAGTAACACATTGTGCTTATTTTTAATATATTAAATAATTACCTAATAATTATTATTTAATAATATCAAATATTAAAATCTAACAGTAAGTATAATAATAACGTAATTTCAATTTAGTGATAAGTATTAAAATATTCTTTTTTTTAAAAAGATTTTATTTATTTATTTATTTTAGAGAGACAGAGAGATCACAAGCAGAGGGAGTGGCAGAGGGAGAAGGAGAAGCAGGCTCCCCGTTGAGCAGGGAGCCCGATTCAGGGGTCTATTCCAGAACCCTGGGATCATAACCTGAGCTGAAGGCAAATGTTTAACCAACTGAGCCACCCAGGAACCCCTAAAAATATCTCAAGACATTTGCAACATCTGTAAGTAAACTATTTTAGATGCCTCATATAAGTGGAGCCCTGCAGTATCTGTTCTGTTTATTTCACTTAGCATAATGTCATCCAACTTCACACGTGCTATCACAAATGTCAGGATTTCCTTCTTCTTTCTTTTTTTTTTGAGGCTATGTAACATATAATTGTATGTATATACCACATTTTCTTTATCCATTCATCTGTAAATGGACACTTGGTTTGTTTCCATATCTTGCCTACTAACCACATTTCAGGTGCTTAATAGCCACATGTGGCTAGTGGCTTCTGTATTAAACAGCACAATTCTAGACCCAACCTCAAAGTATGGCAGTCAAATAGCATGTTAAACAAATAGCCTGAGTATTCAAAACAAAGTATTATTTAATGACCTACAGAAATTATACTAATATTTCATAGTTTTCAAGGAGTACATCCTTGAACACAACTCAGCCTCACAACTCAGAGGTTTGCCATAAAAATATTCTTGGTCTCTATTTTTCTAGGTGATAGGATGCAGTAGGCAAGGAGTAGAACACAGAGAAAGCAAAGCACACATGAAATACATGGGTTAGCTCAGGAATGCAACAAAGGTTTTAACTGATGATGGATTTCTATATTATAAGGATTGTTACACTGCTTTCAACCTTAAAGGAAACAGATAACAGTACCATAATGGATTAAAAATGCCGGCTATGAATATATGATTTACATAAGGTAGCTTATCTAGATCATTACTGAAGTCAAAAGTTTAGCAAGGACTTCTGCGTCTGGGAGAAAGCTAGACAAGATATTCTAAACAACATTATATCTATATAATAGATAAATTGAAACAAACGCACATTATTTAAACGTATTTTTGAGCCTGAACTAAATTAAATCACCATGGGCCAAAATCAAAACATGCAAACTATAAAAGAAAGCGTGTACTAGATAAAATTTGGGGGATGAGAGAGGTAATAGTAAACTGAGATATACCAGGAAATAATAACCAAAAGAAAGCTGGGATAGCTATATTAATATTAAAAAGTACAAAGTTCAAAGACAACATTATTAGGGCAAAAGAATATTCATAATAATAGAAAGTTTTATTCACCAGGGAGATATAACATACTTAAACCTTTAATGCCTGATAATAAAGCCCTGATGAAATTTTTAAAAATGACAATTCTATCATAGTAGGAAATACCAACATACCTCTTTCCAATATTGATGGGTCAAGAGACAAAATTAAAATAGTAAAGATATAAAATATTTGAATAACACAATTAATGCAGTTAATTTAAGGAATAGTTATATATATATATATTTTTATATATATATATAGTTCTGCTTTCAACAGTTTTCAAACACACAATCTTCTGAAATACACATGGAATATTTGGAAAATCAATTGCATTTGGGTCACACAGCACATCTCAAAACATTTTTAAAAATTTGTATGATACAGACCATGTTCTGTAATCACAATGAAATGGTTGAATCCCTATACATTTGGACATTTAAAAACACGTTGCTGGGGTGCCTGGGTGGTTCATTCGGGTAAGTGTCTGACTTTGGCTCAGGTTATGATCCCAGGGTCCTGGGATGGAGCCTGTGTTGAGCTCCCCACTTAGCAGGGAGTCTGCTTCTCTCTCTCCCTCTGCCCCTCCCCCCACTAATGCAGGCTCTCTCTCTCAAATAAATAAATCAATAAAATATTTAAAAAAACAACATTGCTAAAATTCTACTAGTCAAAGAATCCTTAATAAGAATTTCAAAGTAATAAAAACTGTACAATAAAAATTCTTCATATGAGAATTTGTACATCTAAATTGATATTTTTTAAAAACTAGGTATGATTGACATACAAAAAGCTGTGCATAATTAATGTATACAACTTGATGAGTTTGAAGACAAGTGTATACCTGTGAAACCATCACCATAGTCAAAGCCGTAAACATATCCATCACCTCCAAAAGTTTCCTCCCACCCCCTTTAAATTTCTTTCTCTTTTGTGGTAAGGCTACTTAATATAAGATCTACTTTCTTAGCAAAAATTTTAAGTAAACAATACAGTATTGTTAACTCTAGGTCCTTTTCTTTAAATGGTAACAAAAAACATGTCTTTCAGGGCTATTAGGTACTATTTCTTTGATAAGGAACAGAGACTTAGAAGAAAGAACAATCAAGGTTAAACTGCAAAAGATGCAGCTAAAGAAAGCAAAATCTTTTTCATGGAATCTGGGAAATATTGGTGAGAAAAAGTGACTAGCCCAAGGTCAAATAACTATTAAAGAGAATAGCATTTGGACTGCAGCAGTGTAACTTTAGATTCCATACCTTTTATGAGTATACCATGCTGCTTTCTCCGTTTTCCCTTCTTTCCTTCATTCTTTCTTCTCTGTGAGAGAGTCACATGGAAACTACCTCATGCACCTCATGCATGTCTTGGTAGACATCTTTACTAGCAGCAGAAATTGTTGAGGACAGTTGAGATTGTGAGGTTGAGACTAGCAGGCAGAGAACTGGGTCAGATTGTCACCAATGTCATATGTCAAGAACTACAATTGGGCTACTTTTGTTGTTGTTCTATTTAAAAAAAAAAGGAAAATAATGTCTTTAAAAATGTTAAATGTGTCAATCAATTGAATGGTCTATTTTAGAATATATTTCTAAAGATAAAAGGAGCCTTCTTTGAAATAGACAATACTACGTTACAAATCATATAGTTTGGAATCAGGTGTTTATATACATGCCATCAGGATTTCTGCTTCTTTGCACATACTGATTAAGTTCACAATATTTTACATAGCTAAAAATCGATATTCCAAAGAGAAAAATGAAGACTAATTCACTCCTTTAAAATAAACTCTATACTGTAAGCTGCAACGCCTTTGTTAAACTATTGGTAAAATCAACAGACAATGATCATACAATTGTTTTCCACTCAAGTCATAACAATGGTGTTTTAATTAATACTTCCAAAGTAAACAAAGTGTTGAGGCACTAAGTTGAAAATAATGGAAAATATTTTCAGTAATGCTCAGAAATGGTTATACAATATATATTTTCACAGAGATATTTCTAATGTTCATTATGTTAGAGAATGTTATCCTTATGGGATTTTTAAAAAGATTTTTATTTATTTATTTGAGAGAGAGAAAGAGAGCGAGTTTGAGCAGGAGGTACAGAGCGAGAGAGAATCTCATAAAGACTCCACACTGAGGGTGGAGCCTTAAGTGGGGCTTGATCCCAAGACCCTGAGATCGTGACCTGAGCCGAAACCAAGAGTCAGATGTTTTTTTTTTTGTTTTTTTGTTTTTGTTTTTGTTTTTTATAATGATTTTTTATTATATTATGTTAGTCACCATACAGTACATCCCCGGTTTTCGATGTAAGGCTCGATGATTCATTAGTTGTGTATAACACCCAGTGCACCATGCAATACGTGCCCTCCTTACTACCCATCACCGGTCTATCCCATTCCCCCACCCCCCTCCCCTCTGTAGCCCTCAGTTTGTTTCTCATAGTCCATAGTCTCTCATGTTTCATTCCCCCTTCTGATTACCCCCCTTTCTTTATCTCTTTCTTCCCCTACTGATTTTTCTAGTTCTTATGTTCCATAGATGAGAGAAATCATATGATAGTTGTCTTTCTCAGCTTGACTTATTTCACTAAGCATTATCTCCTCCAGTGCCGTCCATGTTGTAGCAAATGTTGAGAACTCATTCTTCATGATTGCTGAGTAATATTCCATTGTATATATGGACCACAACTTCTTAATCCAGTCATCTGTTGCAGGGCATCTCGGCTCCTTCCACGATTTAGCTATTGTGGACATTGCTGCTATGAACATTGGGGTGCATATGGCCCTTCTCTTCACTACGTCTGTATCTTTGGGGTAAACACCCAGTAGTGCAATGGCTGGATCATAGGGTAGCTCAATTTTTAACTTTTTAAGGGACCTCCACACTGTTTTCCAGAGTGGCTGTACCAACTTGCATTCCCACCAACAATGTAGGAGGGATCCCCTTTCTCCACATCCTCTCCAACAATTGTTGTTTCTTGCCTTGTCTATTTTTGCCATTCTAACTGGCGTAAGGTGGTATCTCAGTGTGGTTTTGATAAGAGTCAGATGTTTAACTGACTGTGTTACCCAGGAGCCCCTGTTATCCTCTCTTTAAAGCACTTATTTAAAAAAACTAAATGTTGATTCTTCATAGTTTTGTATCTTAATCAGAAGTGATAATATATATAACTGCATACTAAGCACAACCCGTAAGTGTGAAATTTAAGATGTTAAATACTTGTTAAATCCACATCTGTGCTTTTATATTTTTATTTGTATCTTCATTGCCCTCTAAATAATATCCTCTCTACTTAATAATGTCTCTTACATATTTCCCATGTTGCTTCATATTTATAATTATAATTTAATGCTTTCTAAACTGTAATTTACTTATTTAACTATTTTTGTACGTATTATCCAGGTTCTAATTCTTTACTAGTATAGATAATTCTCTGACAAATATTTCCTTAGGTTCAATTCTCAAGAGTAAAATAAGTGGTAAAAATTTTATGGGTCTTGATATATATTGCCAAATTGTTTTACATGTTATACTAGTTTATGTTGCCACCAACAAGGCTTGCCTGATTTAAGTGGACCCAATTTTTCTAATTTAATAGGTACAAAATTATTGTTTCAAATTTTATTACTTTATTTACTGGTAAGGCTGAACATTTTCCCTATGTTCCCTTGCTGGTCTTTTTTTCTTTTCTTTTCTTTTTCTTTTTTTAAGTTTTTTTAATAATAATTTTTTATTATGTTATATTAGTCACCATTAGTCATCTGTAGTTTTTGATGTAAAGTTCCATGATTCATTACTTACGTATAACACCCAGTGCACCATGCAATATGTGCCCTCCTTAATACCCATCACCAGCCTATCCCAATCCACCACCCCCCTCCCCTCTGAAGCCCTCAGTTTGTTTCCCAGAGTACATAGTCTTTCATGGTTCATTCCCCCTTCTGTTTACTCCCCCTTCATTCTTTTTTTAAAAAGATTTTATTTATTTATTTGACAGAGAGACAGCCAGCAAGAGAGGGAACACAAACAGGGGGGGTGGGAGAGGAAGAAGCAGGCTCCCAGTGGAGGAGCCTGATGTGGGGCTCGATCCCAGAATGCCAGGATGACGCCCTGAGCCAAAGGCAGACGCTTAACAATGGTGCTTGCCCCTCCCCCTTCATTCTTTTCTATTTTGCTGACTGTTCATTCCCTTTACTCATTGGCATCTTAATTATATCCTTATTAATTAGAATTCTCTTTTTGTTCATTATTGATGTTAATTCTTCATCTGTCATACCTGATACCAGTGTATAGCTTTCTCTTTTATTTTCTTTTCATGTTCTGTTGAATAGATGTTTTACATTTTATATAATTGAATCTGTCAATCTTCTCTTTTACACTTTTCTTTTTACTTCAAAATGTGAAGTTATCATCCATATAAAGATCTTATTCTATTTTCTGCTAGCTTTTCTATTGTATGATATAATGTGTGAGCCTTAATTCTTTTGGAGTTTACTTGAAGTTGATATAAAATATGTATCTAAACAATTTTTTTAATCAAAATTTTCTCCCAGAGGGGTGCCTGGTTGGTTCAGTCAGTTAGGCATCTGACTCTTCATTTTGGCTTTGGTCATGATTTCAAGGTTGTGAGATCAAGCCCCATGTCAGGCTCTATATTGGGCACAGAGCCTGCTTAAGATTCCCTCTCTCCCTCCCTTTGCCCCTCCCCCACAAAAATGTTTCTCCCAAAGACTATGCAGTTATCCTAACACTAATTATTAAATAATTCCTCATTTGTGTGTTATTTTTGGGTGTTTGATTTTATTATATATTTAAACTTCTTATATAATTAGATTGACCTTTAGGATGACATGATAGGTCTTTTTCACTGAAAATATTGAATCAATGACCATAGTCCAACATCTTCTACAGTAGATTACTCTTGTTGCCCTGGTATTTTCTGATTTTTAAAATCTCACATGCTAATTTTAAAAATTAATTTCAAGAAGAGTATTATTGTATTTTAGAACAAATTTTGTTAGAATTTTATTGGTATTGTATGGGTATATAAATTAACACAAGACAGAGTGACATGATTTTGTAGATAATTCTTTTAGATAACCTAGCATTCATTGAAGCTATCAAAAAATAAGAACATATCGGGGCGCCTGGGTAGCACAGTCGTTAAGCATCTGCCTATGGCTCAGGGCATGATCCCAGTGTTCTGGGTTCGAGCCCCGCATCAGGCTCCTTGGCTGGTCTGCTTCTTCCTCTCCCACTCCCCCTGCTTGTGTTCCCTCTCTCGATGGCTGTCTCTCTGTCAAATAAATAAATAAAATCTTAAAAAAAATAAGAACATATTAATTTCTTCTATTTCAATACTTTTCCATACATTTATATTTCAAATATCACTGCATTGGTCAGAATTCTAAAAAAAACATCATTTAAAAATGCCCATCTAAAGAAAAGTAATCTGAAAATATCATAATAACTTTTATAAATCTTTGGAAGATATTTTTGTGCAGTACAGATAGAAGCATGAGGGCAAAGTATCTCAATAATACCATCATTAACATTACTCAATCACTGAGTTAATATTTGAATTCTATGATTCCTATGTATGGTTATTTACATAGAGAATAACATGGCTTGCTGAAATAAGCATTTCGGGTAATTTCAGAAAAATAGCATTATAGGGTTTTTTAACGGCAATATTTTCTTCTTTTTTTTTTCCAGTGGGCATGTCTCCTGGGTTTGTATAGCAGATAAGTAAGTATATCATTACTCTTCTTTGAAAACAGTTCCTCTTTACCATTTTAAGGAAGTTTATTGTATTGTTAATGTATTTTTGTTTGTATTGGCAGCAAGTGTTAAATTTTATCTGATGCTTTTAGTATCTACTATGATTATATATTGCTTTTCTTATTTAAATAAATAATATGGTTTATTAATAGATTTCCCTGTGCTGATAATAATAGTTAGTATTGATTATATGCTCACTCTACAAGTACTTTACGTATGTTATCTCATTTAATTCTCACAATGAAACCACTTAGATATTGTATTATTTCCCAGGACCAACATAACATATTATCACAAACTAGATAAAACAAGAGAAAACTAATTCTCTTGTAGTTCTGGAAGCTAGAAGTCCAATTTGCATCACTCCAGTGTCTACTTCTATCATCACATGGCCTTCCCCCAGCGTGTCTCTTGGTGTCTTTTCTATCTCTTATAGGGACACTCTCATTGCATGTAAGGCCCATCCTAAATCCAGGATGATCTCACCTTGAGATTCTTAATCACTCCTACGAAGTCCCTATTTCCATATGAGGTAACTTTCACAGGTACTGGTGGGGTCAGGACTTGACCATGTCTTTTGGTGACCACTCCTGGCCTCTGCTGAGAGAGCTGACTAGATCCATGAGTCATATGCCTTACCTCTTCGGTCAGCAAAGTTTTTCCAGGCTCTCTCTTTGCCTTCTTTCCAAAGTATGCTTTCTGAACAATGAACCTCCCAACACTGGCATCTTTTGCAATCTGGATAACGTGAAAATTTCCCAAATCACCAAGTGCTGGTTTCCTTTTCCTTAACAATTCCTTCCTCAATATGTTTCTTTCCTCTTGCATTTCATTAGAAGCAACAACAAAAAACACTTTTCTTGGACATCTCAGCTAAATATCCAGGTTCATCACTTAAAATTTCTGTTTTCCACCCAATAGTAGACCACAATTCAGTCAACTTTTTTGTCACTTTAGAACAAAGATCATCTTTCTTACAGTTTCCCATGTGTTCTTCATTTTCATCTGCGATTTCACCAGAATCACTATTAACATTCATATTTCTACCAACATTTGGTCCATATGTATTCTTGACATATGTATTCTTTAAGATGGCAGATGCTTTCTTTACAGTGCTCCTCACTTCCTGTTGAGCCCTTACCAGACTACCCCTTAATATCCATATTTCTACCAACAATCTCTTCAAAGAAATGCAGGCATTTTTTATCATGTGCCTCAAAATTCCTTCAGCCTCCACCCATTATCTAATTCGAAAGCGACTTCCATGTTTTTAGGTACTTATTACAGCAGCACCCCACATCCAACTACCAAAATCTGTATTAGTTTCTTAAAGTTGTTGTAACAAACTACCTCAAACTAGGTGGCTTAGAACAACAGAAATTTATTTTATCCTAGTTGTGGAGGCTAAAAGTCTGAAATCAAGATGTTAGTAGAACTATGCTCCTTCTGAAGCCTCTAGGGGCCAATTCATTCCTTGCCTCTTCAAGTTTCTGGTGGATGCAGACAATCCTTAGCATTCCTTGCTTTGTAAATGCATCACTCTAATCTCTGCCCCTGTCTTTACATGACCTTTCCCCACTGTGTGTTCTCTGTGTCTTCTCCTTTTCTGTTTCATCTTAGACTCTGTCATTGGATGTAGGACTCACTTTAACTCCAGAATTGTCTCATCTTGAGATCCTTAATTACTCTGTAAAGACCATATTTCTAAATAAGATCATATCCACATATTCACTAGGGATTAGGACCTGAACATATCCTTTGGGGGCCATTATTCAACCCACCATAGACATCCACATCTTCTACCATCTTAAAAATATTTTTAACATTTTTCACTTATTTCTTTTGGATAGTAGAGTAGTAATGCCAATTGAATTCTCAAACCACATCCATTTCTGCTTATATTTATTTTTTACTATGGTTGGTATTTGGCAAGTATATATTAATACTCTGTATTATTACTATCCTCCCTTTTATCATTGTGAAGATTTGTTTTTTATCTCCTCACTGGTTTTGGCTTAAAAATATGCTCTTTATCTGATTGATATATATTTATCAAGTATTTTTTTCTCTAGGGACTTTATTAATAAAGCGACTCTTAAAAGTCTATATTCCTGTATTTTCCCAATAATTATTAAGAACTTTACTTTTAAATGGTAAGGGGTAGGAGTGGGATTTAGTATTATACAATGTAACTTTATAGTTTGCATTTGATTATTTCCTGTCTTCCTATTTTATATTTATATAGTCTCTTTCCATCATGTCTCTCTTATAAGCAATATGTTGTAACTGTTTCCTTTTCTTAATAAACTTTAAACATTTATATCTACCTATCTACCTCTGTGATATAATACATATATGTATTATATATATATGTATAATACACACACACACATATATATATCAGATACAGAAAAACATTTGCATTATAAATATTCAACAGCTTGAGTAATTTTCACAAAGTGAACACACCTAAGTAACTTCCCCTGAATCAAGAAACAAAACATTACCAACACTCCAGAAGCCCCCCACATGCTTCCTTACAGCAAATATCCTGCCTGCTTCCCAGAGATAATCACTCTCATTTCTTTACCATTTATCAGTTTGCTTATTATTGAACTTTATAAATGAAATTGTGCATTGTGTCTTTTCTTTTATCTAACCTATTTTGTTCAACATTATGTTATGTGTTGTTGCATGTAGCAGTAATTCATTCATTTTCATTGCTGTATAATATTCTACTATCTGAATATAGCATAATGCATTTATCTATCCTAATATGATGAATATTTAGGTTGTTTTCAATTTTAGTTGTTATGAATAATGTTGTTATAAACATCCTAGTACATGACTTTTGGTGAAAATATGCCAGTATTACTTGTGTATTAAAATTAATTTTTAGGGCACCTGGGTGGCTCAGTCAGTTAAACATTCAACTCTTAGTTTCAGCTCAGGTCATGATCCCAGGGTCCTGGGATTGAGCCCAGCATCAGGCTCCCTGTTCAGCGGGGAGCCTTCTTCTCCCTCTCCCTCTGACCCTCCTTGCTGCTTGTGCCCTCTCTATCTCTCTCTCAAATAAATAAATAAATAAAGTCTTTTTAAAAATTTTTAAAATAGAAATAATTTTTGAGTGTTGAACTTAAACCCTGCTACCTTGCTAAACTCTCTAAGTAGTTCAAAGGGTTTTTGAATAGAATACTTGTGATTTTCTACATGGGCAATCACATTGTCTGAAAATAGGGACAGTTTTATTTCTTTCTTTCCATTGCATGATGCCTTCCATTCTTATATTTGCCTTATTGCATTGACTAAGAGTTCCAGTACAATGTGGAATAGGAGGGTTGAGAAGGAACATCCTCACATTATTTCAAACTTAGAAGGAAATAATTCACTGTTTCACTATTAAGTGTAATGTTAGCTGTAGGGTTGTTTTGGTTTTTTTAAAGATATGTTCCATCAAGTTGAGGATGGTCACTTTTACTACTAAATTACTAAAAGTTTTTATCATGAAAGAATGCTACATATTGCCAAATGCTTTTTCTGTATGTTTTAATTTTAAGGGCTAATTATATGATGAATTACATTGATTTATTTCTGAATATTGAAGCCAACTTGTATTCCCCAGATGAAACACATTTGGTATCTGTAAGTTTTTTGTTTTTCGATCCTATCTGCTTTTGGTATCAGGTTAACGTGGACTTCATAAAAATGACATGGGAATTATTCCCACCTCTTCTATATTCTGAAAGAGTTTGTACAGAACTGGCATTATTTCTTCTTTAAATGTTTGGCAGAGGGGCGCCTGGGTGGCACAGCGGTTAAGCGTCTGCCTTTGGCTCAGGGCGTGATCCCGGCGTTCTGGGATCGAGCCCCACATCAGGCTCTTCTGCTATGAGCCTGCTTCTTCCTCTCCCGCTCCCCCTGCTTGTGTTCCCTCTCTCTCTGGCTGTCTCTATCTCTGTTGAATAAATTTAAAAAAAAATCAAATGTTTGGTAGAATTTAAAAAGGAAACCATAAGGGCCTAAATACTTTTATTTTTGATGGTTTTTAAATTCTGATTCAATATTTTAATTAGTATAAAACAATTCAAGTTATCTACTTCATATTAAGTGATTTTGTTAGTTTCTGGTTGTATTAATTTTCTTGTTGCTTCTATAATGAATTACCACAAACTCAGTGAGTTAAAACAATACAAATCTGTTGCCTTACTGTTCTGAAAGTCAAAATGTCTAAATGATTCTCACTGGGCTCAAATCAAGGTGTTGGCAGGTCTATAGTTCTTTAAGAACTCTAGGAGATCATCCATTTCTAGCCTTTTCCAGCTTCCTTTCCTTGCCTTTTCCAGCTTCTGTATTCCTTAAAGTACTTGGCTCAGAACACTTTCCTGGTCTTCAAAGCCTGGAAAATAGCAACTTCAAATGTCTCACTGCCTATGTCTTTGCATTGCTTTCTCTCTTATAAGGACCCTTGTGATTACATTGGGCTTAACTGAGAAATTCAGGATAATCTCCCTATATTAAGATTCTTGGTTACATTTGTAAAGTCCCTTTTTGCCATATAAGGTAACATTCACAAGTTTCTGTGAATATGATATGCAAAATGTTTGGGAGGGGTAAAGTTAAACAGTGGTTTTCAAGGATTGGTCCATTTCACTTAATTTGTTGAATTTATACATGTGAATTGTTTCTAGAATTCTCTTTTTACTTTTTTAATGTCTGCAGGGTCTATCATTATATCCTTCTATCTTTTATAATATTGGTCATTTTTGTTTTCTCTCTTTTTCTTTGTAAGTCTTTCTAGAGGTTTACTGATTTTTTAATTGTCACAAAGAAACAGCTTTTGGTTTCATTAATTTTGATCTCTATTTTGTTTTCAATTACAGTAATTTCTGTTATCTTTATTATTTCCTTAATTATTCTTGATATGTGTTTTTTCTCCATATTTTTGTAGTTCCTTAAGGTGAGACCTTCCATTATTGATTTGAATCTTATCCTCTTTTTAATTTTTATTTATTTTTTTATTTTTTAAAGATTTATTTATTTATTTTAGAGATAAAGAGAGAGAGAGAGAGAGAGAGAGAGCGCGCGAGTGGAGGAAGAAGCACAGGGACTCTCAAGCAGACTCCCCACTGAGCATGGAGCTTGATGCAAGGTTCACTCTCATGACCCTGAGGTCACGACCTGAGTCGAAATTAAGAGTTGGATGCTTAACCAACTGAGCCACCCAGGTGCCCCAATCTTTTCCTCTTTTTTAAAAGTAAGTACTTAGTTCTATGATTTTCTCTCCAACAATAGTTTTGACTGCATAACAATTTTGATATACTGTATTTTTATTTCTGGCTAATTAAAATATTTTCTAATTTTCCTGTAGCTTCCTCCTCTACCCATGTAGTATTTAGAAATCTATTGCTTTGTTTCCAAGTATTTGGAGATGTAGTTGTTATTATTTGTGTTCTTTACTGCCTTCATATTACTTCATTCTAATTTACCTATTGTGATTTTGATTATATGATGTTATACAGTTTTTTACTAGTTTGCCTAAGAATTAAAAAACATATACTTATGGAAGATGGTGGCAGAGGAGGAGGACTTTGACTAGTCTGGCTCTACAAATACAATTAAATAACTAACAAATCATCCTAAATGGTCCTGAAATCAACCTGAAGACTGGCAGAACAAATTACACAAACAAAAATCATAGAAGAGGCCACATCGAAGAAGTTAGGAAGTACAGACACATGGTTTGGGAGACAGACAGACTGTGACTCCTGCAGTGGGGAGGGAGCCACGCTCAAAGAGGAAGATAAGAGACAGAATAGCACAGAGAGGAGTACACAAGGAAAATGAATCCCCAGAGCAATTGCCTTGGAAAGCAAGAGGGGTTGAATTTCATGAGTTCTTGCAACCAGAGGGGCTTAAAGCCTGAAGTTTTAAAGGTCAGCAGGCTTGACTTACATAGGGCATTGGAGGTGGCTCTTAGAGAGAAGTCAGAGCAAACAGCTTTCAGACATACAGCATGGAAACAGCAATTTGAAGAGCACCTGGGGCACACAGAGGGGAGGTTATTTGCTCACCTCAGAGCATGTTCCAGAGAGGCAGCATTCACCAGAGGCCCCTCCAGGAACAACAACAACAAAAAAACTAGCAGGTGCCATTTTCCTCCCCTGCCCCTCAGCATAAGCACAGAAAAGATTTTGATGCAGAAAAGTAACAAGAAAACAATGGCTTTGAAACACACACAGAAACAGATGGATTTAACAGATATAATCAGAACATTCCATCCTAGGAGGAGGAGTTAAGGTGGTGGAAAAGTAAGGGTCCCCTTTTTCAGCTGGTCCCCTGAGTCGAGCTGGCTAGGTACCAGACCATCCTGAACACCCACGGGATCAGCCTGAGATGCAGGGAGATACATCTGAATCTCTACAGATGAACATCTCCAGTGCTGAGTATTGAGGTACAAAGCGGGGAGCCGTGAATCGGCGCACAGATACCTGAAGATAAACGGAAGGGGGAGGGAGCCACCATGTTCAGGCACCAGAAAGAGGTAGCCACCTGCACTGGGGAGTGGGCTGATGTGTGGACCAGCACCCGTGAGAGAGGAGACTGAGACCGTAAGCTGGGCAACGCGCGCGACCAGTCTGAAAACCAGAGCTCCGGATTGCACGGGAACCACACTGAAATGGAGCTCTGGAGCACACGGGGGCAGCTGGCAGCTGGCAGTGTTAGAAACACAAAGGACAGAGACGTGCTGGCACTGGAAGGGAGCGCTGGGATGCCGGGTGTGGGGCGCACATCCCAGGACGCTGCAGGGTTTAGCAGCACCAACAGAAACAGAGTTAAAGTGGCCAGAAGACCCCAGTGGAGAGTGGTCTGTGATCCCTCTGTTCTGAGACAGAGGGTGGGATTCGGCTACTGCTCCTCTGACTCTCAGAAGAGGCACAGCATTCTTCTTAATAAGGAGGGCACATATTGCATGGTGCACTGGGTGTTATACGCAACTAATGAATCATCGAACTTTACATCAGAAATCACGGATGTACTGTATGGTGATTAACACAATATAATAAAAAAACATTAAAATAAAATAAAATAAATAAATAAAAACATTCTTGAGTTCCAAAAAAAAAAAAAAAAGAAGAGGAACAGCAAACCTCCAGGGAAAGCCGCCAGAGAACAAAAGCCTGGAAATACTGGCTCACAGTGTGCCCATCCCCATCCCCCCTCACAGGGGACAGGTAGACTCTACCCAAACAGGGTTGCCTGAGTATTGGCACAGCAGGCCCCTCCCTCACAAGGCAGGCTGAAAAATCAAGAAGCCCACATACCTAAGGTCCCTATAAAACAAGTGCACACTGCATGGGTCCTGGTCAATAATTTGGGCTCTGGGCATTCCCGCAACCTCTTCTCATCAGAATGACAAAAAGGAGAAATCCCCCCCAGCAAAGAAAAGACAATGAGTCTGTGGCCTCTACCACAGAACTAATGGATATGGATATAACCAAATTATCAGAAATGGAGTTCAGAGTGACAATGGTCAAGATGATGTGTAGACTTGAAAAAAATATTAATGAAAATATTAATGAGAATATAGAATCTCTAAGGGTGGAAATGAGAGCAAATCAGGCAGAAATTTAAAAATTATGAATCAAATGCAGTCAAAACTAGAGGCCAAGGTGAATGAGGCAGAAGAATGAATTGGCAAATTGGAGGATGGGTTAGTAGAAGAGAAAGCTAAGACAGAAACTTGAATCAAAAAAATCCAATCTCAAGAATGTAGGTTACAGGAGATTACTGACTCAATAAAACGTTCCAATGTCAGAATCATCAGCATCTCTGAGGGGGTGCAGAAAAACAGAGGTCTAAAAGAGATATTTGAACAAATTGTAGCTGAAAACTTCCTTAATCTAGCAAAGGAAACAAGCATTCGTGTCCAAGAGGCAGAGAGGACCCCTCCCAAGCTCAACCACGACAAACCTATGCCACATCATGTCATAGTGCATTTAGCAAATATTAGATCCAAGGATACAGTATTGAAAGCAGCCAGGGCAAAGAAATTTCTCACGTACCAAGGCAAAGGTATCAGAATCATGTCAGACCTGTCCACACAGACCTGGAATGAGATAAAGGGTTGGGGGGGGGCATTTTTAAAGCTCTTTAAGAGAAAAATATGCAGCCAAGGATCCTTTATCCAGCAAGGCTGTCATTCAGAATTGATGGAGAGATAACGACCTTCCAGAATCGCCAGTCATTGACCAATTTTGTAACTACGAAATCAGCAATACAGGAGATATTAAGGGGGGTTCTGTAAAAGTAAAAAGGCCCCAAGAGTGATACAGAACAAAGAAAGACCCCAACAAAAACGAGAAATATAGACCGATTTCCCTAATGAATATGGACGCCAAAATCCTCAACAAGATCCTGGCTAATAGAATCCAACTGTACATTAAAAGGATTATCGATTCATGACCAAGTGGGATTCATCCCTGGGATGCAGGGGTGATACAACATTTGCAAATCTATCAGTGCCTTAGATTTTATCCAGAAACAAAAATTCAGAAATCATATAATTCTCTCAATAGATGCAGAAAAAGCATTTGACAAAATACAGCATCCTTTCCTGATTAAAACCCTTCAGAGTGTAGGAATAGATGGTACATTTCGCAAGATCACAAAAGCCATCTATGAAAAACCTACAGCAAATATTATTCTCAACGGGGAAAAGCTGGAAGCCTTTCCCTTAAGATCAGGAACACGACAAGGATGCCCACTCTAGCCACTATTATTCAACATAGTACTAGAAGTCCTTGCAACAGCAATCAGGCAACAAAAAGGTATAAAAGGTATCCAAATCGGCAAAGAAGAAGTCAAAATGTCTCTCTTCGCAGATGACATGATACTCTATATGGAAAACCCAAAAGAATCCACACCCAAAATATTAGAAGTCATAGAGCAATTCAGTAATATGGCAGGATACAAAATCAGTGCTCAGAAATCAGTTGCATTTCTATACACGAATAATTAGACTGAAGAAAGAGAAATTAGGGAATCCATCCCATTTACAATAGCACCAAAAACCATACATTACCTTGGAATTAACTTAACCAGAGACCTAAAGGACCTCTTTCTAGAAACTACAAATCACTCTTGAAAGACATTGAGGAAGACATAAAAAGATGGAAAAATATTCCATGCTCATGGATCGGAAGAATTAACATAGTTAAAATGTCCATGCTACCCAGAGCAATCTACACTTTCAATGCTATCCCGATCAAATAGCAATGACATTTTTCAAGGAACTGGAACAAATAGTCCTTAAATTTGTATGGAACCAGAAAAGGCCCCAAATCGCCAAGGAACTGTTGAAAAGGAAAAACAAAGCTGGGGGCATCACAATGCCGGATTTCGAGCTGTACTACAAAGCTGTGATCACAAAGACAGCATGGTACTGGCACAAAAACAGACACATAGACCAATGGAACAGAATAGAGAGCCCAGAAATGGACCCTCGGCTCTTTGGGCAACTAATATTTGATAAAGCAGGAAAAAATATCCGATAGGAAAAAGACAGTCTCTTCAATAAATGGTGCTGGGAAAATTGGACAGCTACATGCAAAAGAATGAAACTTGACCACTCTCTCACACCATACACAAAGATCAACTCCAAATGGATGAAAGACCTCGATGTGAGACAGGAATCCATCAAAATCCTGGAGGAGAACATAGGCAACAACCTATACAACATCAGCCAAAGCAACCTTTTTCATGACACATCTCCAAAGGCAAGAGAAACAAAAGATAAAATGAACATGTGGGATTACATCAAGATAAAAAGCTTCTGCACAGCCAAGGAAACAATCAAAAAAATTAAGAGGCAGCCCACGGAATGGGAGAATATATTTGCAAATGATGTTACAGATAAAAGACTGGTGTGCAATATCTACAAAGAATTTCTCAAACTCAGTACACAAGAAACAAATCAATAAATGGGCAAAAGATAAGAACAGACACTTTTCCAGTGATGACATACAAATGGCTAACAGACACATGAAAAAATGTTCAAAATCATTAGCCATCAGGGAAATTCAAATCAAAACCACACTAAGATACCACCTTATGGCAGTTAGAATGGCAAAAATTAACAAGGCAGGAAACAGCAATTGCTGGAGAGGATGTGGAGAAAAGGGATCCCTCCTACATTGTTGGTGGGAATGCAGGTTGGTGCAGCCACTCTGGAAAACAGTGTGGAGGTCCCTTAAAAAGTTAAAAATTGAGCTACCCTATGACCCAGTCATTGCAGTACTGGGTATTTACCCCAAAGATACAGACGTAGTGAAGAGAAGGGCCACATGCACCCCAATGTTCATAGCAGCATTGTCCACAATAGCTAAATCGTGGAAGGAGCCGAGATGCCCTTCAACAGATGACTGGATTAAGAAGTTGTGGTCCATATATACAATGGAATATTACTCAGCTATCAGAAGGAACGAGTTCTCAACATTTGCTGCAGCATGGACGGCACTGGAGGAGATAATGTTAAGTGAAATAAGTCAAGCAGAGAAAGACAATTATCATATGATTTCTCTCATCTATGGAACATAAGAACTAGAAAGATCAGTAGGAGAGGAAAGGGATAAAGAAAGGGGGGGGGTAATCAGAAGGGGGAATGAAGCATTAGAGACTATGGACTCTGGGAAACAAACTGAGGGCTTCATAGGGGAAGGGAGTGGGGGAATGGGATATGCTGGTGATGGGTAGTAAGGAGGGCACGTATTGCATGGTGCACAGGTGTTATACGCAACTAATGAATCATCAAACTTTGCATCAGAAACCAGGGATGTACTTTATGGTGAGTAACATAATATAATAAAAGAAATTAAAAAAAAAAAGAACAGAGAGTCACAATATATAGAAACAAAGACTTTACAGGCAACATGCATCATTACAATCACATCTCTCAATAATCAGTCTCAATGTAAATGGCCTAAATGCTCCCATATAATGCCACAGGGTTGTAGATTGGATAAAAAGACATGACCCATCCATTTGCTGTCTACAAGAGACTCATTTTGAACCTAAAGATACATCCAGACTGAAAGTAAAGGGATGGAATACCATCTTTCATGCCAATGGACCTCAAAAGAAAGCTGGAGTAGCAATTCTCATATCAGACAGATTGCATTTTTAACTAAAGACTATAGTTAGAGATACAGAAGGGCACTATATTATTCTTAAAGGATGTATCCAACAAGTGGATATGACAATTATAAAAATATATGCCCCCAACAGGGGAGCAGCAAGATACACAAGCCAAATCTTAACCAGAATAAAGAGACATATAGATAAAAATACATTAATAAACACTCCACTATCAGCAATAGATAGATCACCTAAGCAGAAAATCAACAAAGGAACAAGAGCTTTGAATGCCATACTAGACGATTTGGACCTCATAGATATATATAAAACATTACACCCCAGAACAAAAGAATACTCATTCTACTCTGATGCCCATGGAACATTCTCAAGAATAGACCATGCTCTGGGTCACAAAACAGGTATCAACCGATACCAAAAGAGTGAAAGTATTCCTTGCATATCCTCAGACCACAATGCTTTGAAATTGGAACTCAACCACAAGGAAAAATTTGGAAGAAACTCAAACACTTGGAGACTAAGAACCATCCTGCTCAACAATGATTCGATAAACCAGGAAATCAAAAATCAATTTAAACAATTTATGGAGACCAACGAGAATGAAAACGCAACAGTCCAAAACCTATGGGACAATGCAAAGGCAGTCCTAAGGGGAAAATACATAGCCATCCAAGCCTCACTCAAAAGAATAGAAAAACCTAAAATGCAGTTTTTATACTCTCACCTCAAGAAGCGGGAGCTGGAAGAGAAGAGCAGGCATAACCCATGCATGAGAAAGCAGTTGATCAAGATTAGAGCAGAGATCAGTGAATTAGAAACCAGGAGAACAGTAGAGCAGATCAACAGAACTAGAAGCTGGTTCTCTGAAAGAATTAATAAAATAGACAAACCACTGGCAAGACTTATCCAAAGGAATAGAGAAAGGACCCAAATTAATAAAATTATGAATGAAACCGGAGAGGTCACAACCAACACCAATGAATTAGGAAGGATTATTAGAAACTTTTATCAACAGCTTTATGCCAATAAATTAAGCAATCCAGAAGAGATAGAGGCCTTCCTGGAAACATATAAACTACCAAGACTGAAACAGGAAGAAATTGATTTCTTAAACAGACCAATTAATTATGAAGAGATCGAAACAGTGATTAAAAACCTTCCAAAAAACAAAACGCCAGGGCCTGATGGATTCCCCGGGGAATACTACCAAACATTCAAAGAAGAAATAATACCTATTCTCCTAAAGCTATTTCAAAAAATAGAAACAGAAGGAAAGCTACCAAACTCATTCTATGAGGCCAGTATTACCTTGATCCCCAAAAAAGGCAAAGATCCCATCAAAAAGGAGAATTACAGACCGATTTCCCTGATGAATATGGATGCCAAAATTCTCAACAAGATCCTAGCTAACAGGATCCAACAGTACATTAAAAGGATTATCCATCATGACCAAGTGGGATTCATCACTGGGATGTAAGCATGATTCAACATTCGCAAATCTATCAGTGTGATAGGTTATATCATCAAGAAAAAAGCCAAAAATCATATGATCCTCTCAATAGATGCAGAAAAAGCATTTGACAAAATACAGCATCCTTTCCTGATTAAAACCCTTCAGAGTGTAGGGATAGAGGGTACATTCCTCAATCTCATAAAAACCATCTATGAAAAGCCTACAGCAAATATCATTCTCAATGGGAAAAGCTGGAAGCCTTTCCCTTAAGATCAGGAACATGACAATGATGCCAAATCTTGCCACTATTATTCAACATAGTACTAGAAGTCCTTGCAACAGCAATCAGGCAACAAAAAGGGATAAAGGGTATCCAAATCGGCAAAGAAGAAGTCAAAATGTCTCTCTTCGCAGATGACATGATACTCTATATGGAAAACCCAAAAGAATCCACACCCAAACTACTAGAAGTCATAGAGCAATTCAGTAATGTGGCGGGATACAAACTCAATGCTCAGAAATCAGCTGCATTTCTGTACACGAACAATGAGACTGAAGAAAGAGAAATTAAGGAATCCATCCCACTTACAATAGCACCAAAAACCATACATTACCTTGGAATTAACTTAACCAGAGATGTAAAGGATCTATATTCTAGAAACTACAAATCACTCTTGAAAGACATTGAGGAAGACACAAAAAGATGGAAAAATATTCCATGCTCATGGATCAGAAGAATTAACATAGTTAAAATGTCCATGCTACCCAGAGCAATCTACACTTTCAATGCTATCCCGATCAAATACCAATGACATTTTTCAAAGAACTGGAACAAACAGCCCTTAAATTTGTGTGGAACCAGAAAAGGCCAAGAATCACCAAGAAATTGTTGAAAAGGAAAAACATAGCTGGGGACATTACAATGCCAGATTTCAAGCTGTACTACAAAGCTATGATCACAAAGATGGCATGGTCCTGGCACAAAAACAGACACATAGACCAATGGAACAGAATAGAGAACCCAGAAATGGACCCTCGGCTCTTTGGGCAACTAATCTTCAAAAAAGCAGGAAAAAACATCTGGTGGAGAAAAAACAGTCTCTTCAATAAATGGTGCTGGGAAAATTGGACAGCTATATGCAAAAGAATGAAACTTGACCACTCTCTCACATCATACACAAAGATCAACTCCAAATGGATGAAAGACCTCGATGTGAGACAGGAATCCATCAAAATCCTGGAGGAGAACATAGGCAACAACCTATACAACATCAGCCAAAGCAACCTTTTTCATGACACATCTCCAAAGGCAAGAGAAACAAAAGATAAAATGAACATGTGGGACTACATCAAGATAAAAAGCTTCTGCACAGCCAAGGAAACAATCAAAAAAATTAAGAGGCAACTCACGGAATGGGAGAATATATTTGCAAATGACACTACAGATGAAAGACTGGTATGCAAGATCTACAAAGAACTTCTCAAACTCAGTACACAAGAAACAAATCAAAAAATGGGCAGAAGATATGAACAGACACTTTCCCAATGAAGACATACAAATGGCTAACAGACACATGAAAAAATGTTCAAAATCATTAGCCATCAGGGAAATTCGAATCAAAACCACACTGAGATACCACCTTACGCCAATTAGAATCGCAAAAATTGACAAGACAAGGAACAACAGTTGTTGGAGAGGATGTGGAGAAAGGGGATCCCTCCTACATTGTTGGTGGGAATGCAAGTTGGTAGAGCCACTCTGTAAAACAGTTATGTACCTTAAAAAGGTACAAATTGAGCTACCCTATGACCCAGCTATTGCACTACTGGGTATCTACCTCAAAGATACAGACGTAGTGAAGAGAAGGGCCATATGCACTCCAATTTTCATAGCAGCATTGTCCACAATAGCTAAATCGTGGAAGGAGCCAAGATGCCCTTCAACAGATGACTGGATTAAGAAGTTGTGGTCCATACATACAATGGAATATTACTCAGCTATCAAAAAGAACGACTTCTCAACATTTGCTGCAACATGGACGGCACTGGAGGAGATAATGCTAAGCGAAATACGTCAAGCAGAGAAAGACAATTATCATATCGTTTCTCTCATCTATGAAACATAAGAACTAGGAAGATCATTAGGAGAAGAAAGGGATAAAAAAAAGAGGGGTAATCAGAAGGGGGAATGAAGCATGAGAGACTATGGACTCTGAGAAACAAACTGAGGGCTTCAGAGGGGAGGGGGGTGGGGGAATGGGATAGGCTGGTGATGGGTAGTAAGGAGGGCATGTATTGCATGGTGCACTGGGTGTTATACACAAGTAATGAATCATCGGAGTTTACACAAAAAACCAGGATGCACTATATGGTGACTAACATAATATAATGAAAAAATACTATTATAAAAGAAAAAAAAGAAAAAAAAAAGAACATTCCATCTTAAAAGAGTAGAATAAATATTCTTTTCAATTGCACAATGAACATTCTCTAAAACAGATCACATATTACCCCACAAAGCAAGCGTCAACAAATTCAAGATGATTGGAGTAATACCACGCATAATGTCTGACCACAATGCTACGAAACTAGAAACCAACACTGGAAAAATCCAGAAAGACCGCAAATAGATAGAGGTTAAATAATGTGCTAATAAACAATGAATGGGACAACAGGGAATAAAAGAAATTAAAAAGTACAGGAAAACAAATGAAAATGAAACATACTGCCCAAAAGTTTTGGGATGCAGCAGAAACAGTCCTGGGAGGAAAGAATATAGCAATACAGGCTTACCTCAAGAAGCAAGAAAAATCTCAAGTAAACAATGTAAACTTACACCTAAATGAGCTAGAAAAAGAACAACAAACAAAGCTTAAAGTCAGCAGAAGAAAGGATATAATAAAAATTAGATCAGAAATAAATGATATAGAAACTAAAAAAAAAATATAGAGCATATCAATGAAACCAGGAACTGGTTCTTTGAGATCAATAAAATTGATAAATCTTTAGCCAGACATATCAAGAAAAAAGAAAAAGAACTCAAATAAATACAGTCACAAATGAAAGAGGTGAAATAACCAACACCACAGAAGGGCAATTATAAGAAAATATGATGAAAAACTATATGCCAACAAATTGGACAATCTGAAAGAAGTGGATAAATTCCTACAAACACATAAACTCCCAAAACTGAAACAGGAAGATGTAGAAAACCTGAAAAGAATGATAACCATCAAAGAAATTGAATCATTAATCAAAAACCTCCCAAAAAACAAAAGTCTAGGACCAGATAGCCTCACAGGCAAATTCTGCCCAACATTTAAAGAAGAGTTAATAACTGTTCTCAAACTATTCCAAAAAATAGAAAAGGCAGGAAGACTTCCACATCCATTCTATGAGGACAACATTACCCTGATACCAAAACCGATAAAGACTCTGCTAAAAACAAGAACTACAGGCCAATATCCTTGATGACCATAAATACAAAAATTCCCAACAAAATACTAGGAAACCGAATTTAACAATACCGTAAAAAAGTCATTCACCACCATCAAGTGGGATTTATTCATGGGTTGCCAGGGTAGTTCGATACTCACAAAACAACCAATGTGATATGGCACATTGATAAGGGAAAGGATAACAACCATATAATCATTTCAATAGATGCAGAAAAAGCATTTGACAAAGTACAACACCAATTCATGATTTAAAAAAAAAAAAACCTCTGCAAAGTAAGTTCAGAGGGAATATACCTCAACATTATAAAGGTCATGTATGAAAAACCCACAGCAAACGTCATCCTCAATGGGGAAAAACTGTGAAAGCATTTCCCCTAAGGTCAGGAAAGATACAAATTCGTCCACTCTCACCACTTCTATTCAATATAGTACTGGATGTACTAGCCACAGCAATCACACAACAAAAAGAAATAAAAGACTTCTAAATTCTTAAGGAAGAAGTAAAACTTTCACTACTGGCAGATGACATAATACACTATATAGAAAACCTGAAAGAGTCCACCAAAAATTGCTAGAACTTAGAAACGAATTCACTAAAGTCACAGGATACAAAATCAACATACAGAAATCTGTTGCACTTCTATACACCAATATTGAAGTAGCAGAAAGAGAAATCAAGGAATAGATCCCATTTACAATTGTACCAAAATCTATAAGGTACCTAGGAATAAACCTAACCAAAGAGGTAAAGATCTGTACTCTGAAAACTTTAAAACACTGATGAAAGAAATTGGAAACTACAGAAAGAAATGGAAAAACATTCCATGTTAAAAGTTTGAAAGAACAGGGGGGCGCCTGGGTGGCACAGCGGTTGAGCGTCTGCCTTCGGCTCAGGGCGTGATCCCGGCGTTATGGGATCGAGCCCCACATCAGGCTCCTCCGCTGTGAGCCTGCTTCTTCCTCTCCCACTCCCCCTGCTTGTGTTCCCTCTCTCGCTGGCTGTCTCTATCTCTGTCAGATAAATAAATAAAATCTTTAAAAAAAAAGTTTGAAAGAACAAATATTATTAAAATGCCTATGCTACCCAAAACAATCTGCACATTTAATACAATCCCTATCAGAATAGCACCAGCGTTTTTATAGAACTCAAACAACCAATCCAAAAATTTGTATGGAACCACAAAAGACCCCAAAAAGCCAAAGCAATCTTGAAAAAGAAAATCAAAGGTGGAAACATGACAATTCTGGACATCAAGTTATATTCCAAAGTTGAAGCAATCAAAAACAGTTTGGTACTGGCACAAAAATAGACACATAGATCAATAGAACAGAACAGAAATCCCAGAAATAAACCCACGATTATATGGCCAATTAATCAACAAAGCAGGAAAGAATATCTAATGAAAAGAAGAGTCTCTTCAACAAATGATTTTGGGAAAACTGGACAGCAACATGCAAAAGAATGAAACTGGAACACTTTCTTATACCACACACAACAGTAAGTTCAAAATTGATTTTAAAAAAATCTAAATTTGAGACAGGAATCCATCAAAATCCTAGAGGAGAACACAAGCTGTAACTTCTCTGACATTGGCCATAGCTACTTTTTTCTAGATATATCTTCTGAGGCAAGGGAAATAAAAGCTAAAATAAACTATTGGGACTACATTAAAATAAAAATTTTCTGCAAAACAAAGGAAACAATCAACAAAACTCAAAGGCAACCTATGGAATGGGAGAAGATAGTTACAAATGACATATCTGATAAAGAGTTAGTATCCAGAATATATAACAACAAACTGATACAGCTCAACACCCCCCAAAAAACAAATAATCCAATTAAAAATAGGCAGAAGATTTGAACAGACATTTTTCCAAAGAAGACCTACAAATGGCCAGCAGACACATGAAAAAATGCTCAATATCACTCATTATCAGGGAAATGCAAATCAAAACTACAAGATATCACCTCACACCTGTCAGAATGGCTAAAATCAAAAACAAGAAACAGGTGTTGGCAAGGATGTAGAGAAAAAGGAATCCTCTTGCACTGTTGGTGTGAATGAAAACTAGTGCAGCCACCATGGAAAACAGTATGATGGTTCCTCAAAAAGTTAAAAATAGAACTATCCTATGA
The DNA here is from genome assembly GCF_024610735.1 of Ursus americanus. NCBI lineage: Eukaryota > Metazoa > Chordata > Mammalia > Carnivora > Ursidae > Ursus > Ursus americanus. The sequence goes on from NC_142164.1 coordinate 24,085,726, forward strand.
GCCAGAAATTGAACTACTGTGTATTTGGCCAAAGAATAAAAAAAAACACTAATGAAAAGGGATACATGCTATGTTTATAGCAGCATTGTTTATAATAGCCAAATTGTGGTAGCGGCCCAAGTGTCCATGGATTGACTAAATGGATAAGAAGAGGTGGTATATATAGTTAATGGAATATTACTCACCCAAAAAAAGAATGAAATCTTGCTGTTTGCAACAATGTGAATAGAGCTAGAGAGTATAATGCTGAGCAAAACAAATCAGAGAAAGACAAACACCATATGATTTCACTCATATGTGGAATTTAAGAAAAAAACAAATGAGCAAAGGAAAAAAGAGAGCGAGACAAACCAAGAAACAGACTCTTAATTATAGAGAACAAACTGATGGCTACCAGAATGGAGGTGGGTGATGAGGATTAAGGAGTGCACTTGTGATGAGCACTGGATGATGATGATTCTTGAATCACTATATTGTACACCAGAATCTAATATAACACTGTATGTTAACAAACTGGAATTAAAATAAAAACTTACAAATAATAAAAATAAAAATAAAAATATATACTTATCTTTTCACAATCTACTTAGCATAAATATTTACCACATCATATTGGAATATAGAAATTCTATACTTTTATAGGTACCTTTATGTACCTATGTTTATGTCTTTATTACACCTCCATTCCTGGTATATATTTTTTGGATGTATTATCCAACTTGACATCATTTTCAACATGTTATCTAGCTTCTTTCAGTCTTCATCTTTTCTGATGAGACATCAGCAATCATTGGAACTGTTGTTCTCCATCAGTAATACTTCATTGTTCTCTGGCAGCATTTAAGATTTTATTTTCTTTAGTTTCAGCATTTTTTAAAAGATTTATTTTTTTAGTGAGAGAGAGTGCACACATGGGAGCACAGTGGGGAGGGGCAGAGGGAGAGAGAGTCTTAAGCAGATCTCCTACTGAACACAGAGCCCCACCCCACAACCCTGAGATCATGACCCTGAGCAGAAACCAAGAGTCAGAGAGTCGGAAGCTTAACTGACTGTACCACCCAGGTGCCCCAATTTTCAGCAATTTGACTATGATGTGTCTGGGACTGACTTTGGGATTATCCTATATGGCATTTTACTATGTTTCTTAAATCTGTAGGTTTAATTCTTTACTCAAACTTGGGTATTTCTCAGCTATTATTTCTTCAGATATTTTTCAGCACCACATGCTTTCTCCTCTACTTTTCAGATCCTGATGGCATGAATTCTAGACATTTTGTTTTTATTCCACAAGTGTTTGAGGTTCTTCTCATTTTAATTCTTAACAATTTTCTTCCAATTGCTCAAATTGGGTTATTTATATAGATCTATTTTCATGTTCACTGACCCTTTCCTCTGTCATGTCTTTTCTGTTATTGAGCCTATCCATTGAATTTCTTACAAATTTCTGTTAATGAACCTTTCAGTAAAATTTTCATTTTTTTCTACATTGTATCTTCTATTTCTTCGAGACTTTTTTAACGAAACTTTCTATTTTGACAGTTGTGAAAGCACTCAGAATTTTTGCTTAAGTATTTTTATAATACCCACTTTATTTTTTTGTTTTTTCCCAGCTTTTAACATATAAATGACATATAACATTGTGCAAGTTTAAGGTGTACAATGTGTTGATTTGATATATTTATATAGTGCAATATGATTACCACTGTAGCATTAGCTAACACCTCCATCACATGACATAATTACCATTTTTTGGTGTGTTTAGAACATTTAAAATCTACTCTCTTTACAACTTTCAAGTGCATAATAAGGTATTGTTGGGGGGCACCTGGGTACCTCAGCCAGTTAAGCATCTGCCTTTGGCTCATGTGATGATCCCAGGGTCTTGAGATTGAGTCCTGTGTCAGATTCCCTGCTTAGCAAAGTCTGCTTCTTCCTCTCCCTCTGCCCCTGCCCCTTCTTGTGCTCTCTTTCTCTCTCAAATAAACAAATAAAATCTTAACAAATATATTGTTAGCTATAATCACAATGCTGTGCCTGAGATCTGCAAAACTTATCTTCTGACTCAATGTTGTTCTCTTTGACCAACATCTCCCTATTTCTTCCACCCCCAGCCCCTGGAACCACCATCTTACTCTCTGTTGTTTGAGTTTGGCTTCTGTAGATTCTAAATATAAGTGAACTTATACAGTATTTGTCTTTCTCCAACTTTTTTACTTAGCACAATGCCCCCAAGCTCCATCTATATTGTCACGAATGACAGTATTTCCTTCTTTCTCATGAATTATTATATATAAGATATTATATATATAATATATACATGTATAACACACACACACATATATATATATATCATGTTCTTTATCCATTCATCTTTTGAAAACATTTTGGTTGTTGCCATGTCTTAGCTATTGTGAATTATGCTACAATAACCATGGAAGTGCAGATATCTCTTCAATATTCTATTTTACTTTCCTTTGGATTAATACCAAGAACTCAGACTACAGGATCATATGGTAGTTTTATTTTTAATTTTTTAAGGAATGTCCATACTGTTTTCATAGTGGCTGTACCAATTTACATTCCCACCAATGTGCACAAAGTTCCCTTTTCTCTACATCCTCGCCAACACTTGTTATCTCATCTTTTTTATGATAGCCATTCTAACAGTTATAAGGTGCTATCTCATTGTGGTTTTGATTTGTATTTCCCTGATGATTAGTGATGTTGGGCATCTTTTCATGTGTTTGTTGGCCAGTTGTATGTCTTCTTTGGAAAAATGTCTATTCATGTCTTCTGTCCATTTCTTAACTGGATTATTTGTTTATTGGGTGTTTGATAAGTTTGATAAGTTCTTTATAGATTTTGGATACTAGCCCTTTATCTGATTCCTCATTTCTGAATATCTTCTCCCATTCTATAGGTTGCCCTTGAGTTTTGTTGATTGTTTCCTTTGATGTGCAGAAGCTTTATATCTTACAAACTTTCTAATTTATAAACTTAACAATTTTGATTGATAAAGGTGATTTTATAAACTTTATTGGGTCACTTTCCAAAGCTTCTCCCAAGTCATGATTTCCCCAGTACTTTCTGGGTTCAAGTGACACAAGAACAGAGATCTTCCTCTTGGAACCACAGCTCCACTAAATGAAGAAGAAGGTTACTCTTCCTCAGAGTTTGGCTCCAACAGTCTCTTATTTTTGGCTAATGCTTCTGACATCATGGGATTTCCTGATTGCTGGTGTACAAAAGTACAGATGCAGGGAAATGGGTGACTGATGCATCACTCTCTGAGCATTAGGGATTCCCTTTCCTGGCCCTCAAATGAGCTAGAGGGATTCTCTAGAGCTATCTCTGTCTGTGCTATAATGCTCACTTCTAGGTGTCTTGCTGTGGTGAATTTAGGTTGAAGGAAACCAGAGAAAAAGAGCAATAAACTCACTGCCAATTGGTGGTACTTCAAATTCTGACAATCTTCCCCAATTTGCCTATTGATATTAACTTTTCACAGTTCTCAAACAGCTGTATTATGCATATGCCCATGTTTTATAGGTTCATTCAGTGAGAGAGAAAGAAGTGTACTTACTCTATCACACCTAGAACTAGAAATGCTCCAGTATAATTTGAATAGAAGTGACAATATAACTTATTTTTGCATTGTTTCTGAGATTAAAGAGAACTTTCAATTATTCAGCATTTTTTGTTAGCTGTTTTAATCTTATGGTTTTCATTAGAGTAAGGAGTTCTCTAATATCTCTAGTTTTCTAAGAGTTTTATCATAAATTTTACCAAATGTTTTTTACACATCTCTTGAAAGGGTCATATTGTTTTCTCCATTATTTTGTTATGATAGTAAATTATATTGGTTGATTTTTACAATGTTGAATGACTTCACATTTCTGGAATAAAGTCAAATTGATTGTAATGAATTATCTTTTCCATATACCCCAGGATTTGCTTCACTAATTTTTTTTAGAAATTCTGCATTTATGTTTGAGAGTTTGGTCTTTAATTTTCCATTCTTCTAGTGTCCACATCAGCTTTTGGTATCAATGTTATTCAGACATCATAAAATAAGTAGGGATTTTTCCAATGATTTACTATTCTCTAGAAAGTTTTGCATAAGTTTGGTGTTATATCTTCTCAGAGTTTGGAATAATTTGCTGATTAAGCCATATGGTTCTAGAATTTTCTTTGTGGGAAATTTTGAAATTACAGATTGAGTTCCTTAATTGGTATAGGACTGTTCACATTTACACTTATTTTTGTGCCACTTTTGGTGTGTTGTACTATTCAAGCAATCCATCCACATATTCAAATATTGGCTTATAGTTTTCCCTTGTATTCTTTTTAAAAATGCTAATGTAACACCTGTAGTAGCATTCTCTTCTTCCTTCCTGATGTTGGTAATTGGTGTGTTTTCTATTTTGTTTCTGATCATTCTTGCCAGAATACTGTTATTAATTATATTTACTCTGTTAACCAACTTTTAGCTGTGTTAATTCCATTTATGATGATTTCATCTATTTCTTCTCATTATATTTCTTTCCTTCTACTTTTTTGGGTTCCATTTTCTCTTCTTTTTCTACCTTCTTAAAATGACACTTAGAAAATTGATTTTTGTCTTCTATTCTTATATAAGAATTTAAGTATATACATGACCATCTCAGTATGGCTTTAGCTGTAGCCCACATGTTTTGATACATTTTGTTGTTAATATCTCTAATTTAAAAACATACATTCTAGTTTCCATTGAAATGTATTATTTTAGTTATGAGTTACTTAGAAATAAAATGTATTTCCTAATTTGCAAACATATGAGCCTTTTACAGTTATCATTCTGCTATTCATTTCTAGTTCAATTTCCTTGTGGTCAGAAAACATACACTATATATGATTTCAGTCTTTTAAAGGTGTTGACACATGCTTTATGGCCTGACTATGGCCATGTGCACAGAAAATAACATGTATTCTTTGATTGCTCATCTCCACTTTCAATACATATATCAATTAGGTCAAATTTGTTAAAATGTCATTCAAATCTTCAATATCCATCCTGTTTTTGTATGCTTTACTGTCATTACAAACACCTGTTGATATCTCCTATTATGATTATGAAGTTGTCTATTTCTCATTTTAATTCAGTCCATATATACATTATATATTTTGATAGTAGGTTATTGAGTAAATACAAACTTATAATTGCTATATCATTCTTGTGGGTTGACCTTTTTATCATTATAAAATATCCTACTTCATATTTAAGAATGCTTTCTAAGCTTAACATCTATTTTGTCTGGTATTAATAAAATGAAACCTTCTATTTATTTTGGTTAGTGTTTGCATGGTATATTGTTTTGCACCCTCCTGCTTGCAACATTTCTGTTTTTATACTTAAGGTGTGTCTTTTAAAAGTAGCATTGTTTTTTTTCTTTTGAAAATCCACTCCGATAATTTTTCTTTTACCCTTGACTTATTAGAATATGATATAAATTAGTATTTTTACTACTTCTTAACCATATAAAGTGCTTTTTTTCCTCTCCTACCTCTTATGTTATCATTGTCTTATATTTTAGATTATCATATATTTCCAATACCACAAGACATTTTTTCTTGTTTCATAACTCAGTATTTGTCAATATTCACCCCCATAAGCTATACAAAAGAAGATTAAAATTCAATAAATCTAGTTCTCTTCTGCTTCATCCAGAATAATTTTCCCATGGATCTCAGGTTTCTCTAACAACAAACATTAGTAGGCCCAGATCTATTTACACTCAAAACCAACAGAAAGAAAATGACTAGGTTTTGCTTTACTATAATGAAGTCACACATGTGCTTGCTTATGCATTTCCACTCTAAAACATTGAGAAATAGGTCACTTAGAACAACTAGTATAAAACATGAAACCCATCTTAATCTGTAAGATATCACCTGGAATTTATATAATGTAAGTGGATCATGATCTACTTAATCCCCCTTGTTATGTTGATCTCATAATTTCTTCAAGCCTATTTTGACATATATGATTGTTTCCCTTGTTTCTGCACTAACTGATTTGATGATGCTCCCTATTTATCTGCCTAGGCTACTTCAGTTTACTTAGACATTATACCTCAACCTGCCATAGACAATACCTTCTACACTTCAGCTGGAGGAATGGGGCTTATGGAATGGATAGAGAGATGAAACTTATAAATATACATTTTTATGACTTTTTTCTTTTGAACCATATAAATATTTTGTACATTCAAAAACTAATAAAATGCGGGGCGCCTGGGTGGTACAGTTGGTTAATCATCTGACTCTCAGTTTCAGGTCAGGTAGTGATCCCCTGAGATTGAGCCCCACATTGGTCTCCATTCTCAGCATGGAGTCTGCTTGGGACTGTCTCTCCCTCTCCCTCTGTCCCTTCTCGCTGTGTGTGTGCTCTCTCTCTCTCTTTCTCAAATAAATAAATCTTTAATAATAATAATAATAAAATGGAAAGGGAAAATGATGGACTATAAAATTGAAAACAAGCCAAAATAAACAAAACTAACTGCATGTCATATTGATAAAGTGAGTACACACAAAAAAATATTGTTTCAAGTTTCTTTCATCACTTAAAGTGCACAGGAAGTACACAGTTGAGACTGTACATCTTTAAGTAGGATACATTTTATGGACAAAGAAAAAAGGCCAAAAAAATTTCAAATCCACTTAATAATTTTACTCTAAATAAAAATATTGGTACTGTAATTTTGAAACTATTTTGGATACTGTAGCATAAATCAAATAAATAAATGTTTATGTGTTAAACTTTCTTAAGAAACAAAGATAAAAGACATAAAATAAAAACATTTTAAGAAAAATTGATTTAATGTTTAATTCTAATTGATCATATACATGAGAACCTGTGACTTTCTTTGCTGTTGTCATTAATATATTTCCTAGCTTGCTCCACTGAAGGCCTAAAAGCAGACACCAGTAACAATGAGCACACCTCATCCCCAGATCGTGGTTTCTAAATATTATTACCAACTAAATAGAGAAAGCACAAGATTAGCCATGGACATCTGGTTAAAGCAGAATGAGAGAAAGAGGATTAATAATTTATAAATAAAAGGAATTGGCATTTTTAAAACAGAGCTTTTGATGTTGAGCTATAACTTGATAACGAAATGAAGATTTCATGTTGCAATACCAAATTAAGAGTAGTAGCAAAATAGAACATGTTTCATGTTTTTACTGCATGAGATTTTTTCCTCTAAAGACATTTTATTGTGAATCAACTTTCATTATATTCTTAATGTTTCCCATAACCTCACCTGGTTGATTATCTGATCCACCAAAGCATTCATTTAACAGTAATTTTGATCTGAGTTCTATATTTCCACATTATCTCTGCAATAACTGTTTATTTGAAGTTGGTATCTCAAAAACATATTACTAATGCCTTAATTAATGTTTTGGATGGTTCTGAGTAATCATACAGTATGTGTTACATCCCTCAATTATCCCCTGAATAGTATAATGGATGTATTATAAAATCTGTTGATTTGCAATTGCAGAGTAGAATGTGCTTCCATGTAAGTGAAGATATATATGTATAAATGGATAATACTGCAATTTATTTTTCTAATAGCTATTGCTACTTTATGCCATTTATTTGCCAGTGAATATATCCTGTGCATAAAACAAACTTCTTAGTATAATTTGGTACCATACTAGTAATTCATAAAATTTTATCAGCCCTGTGGGATTGGTCTGGTTGAAACTGCATTATTAATTTGTTTAGATATTAACCTTAAAAGAGCATTATACATACCCCCTCCTTACTTTTACTAATGCCTGCTTATATATAAAATCTATGTTGATAAAAAAACTGAATATTCACTTCATTATTTTATAATATCTTTATTGAAATATAGTTTACATAACACAAAGTTCACCATTTTAAAGTGTACAATTCAATGTTTCTAGTATATTCGCAGAGTTGTATAACCTTGTCACTAAATTTAGAACATTTTCATCACTCATAAAGAAAACCCATACATATTATAGTTACTCCCCATTGCCCCTGTCCCCAGTCACCGACAAGTACCAATCTGCTTTCTGTCCTATGGATTTGCCTATTCTGAACATTCCATATAAAAGGAGTTATACAAAGGTGGTCTTTTTGACTGGCTTCTTCCACTTACCATAATGTTTTCAAAGTTTATCCATACTGTAGCATCAGTACTTCATTTTATGGCTGAATAATATTCCCATGTGCAGATATACTACATTATATTTATCTATTCATCAATTGATGGACATTTAGGTAGTTTTCACTTTTTGCTATTACGAATAATGCTATTATAATACTCATGCACAAGTTTTTATGCTAGCATGTTTTCAATTATTTGGCATATATAATTAGAAGTGGAATTGAGGGATTATAAAGTGCATTCTTGTTCTAATATTATGAGAAACTGCCACACTGTTTTCTGAAGTGGTTGCACTATTGTTTTCTTTCTTTTTTTTTTAAGATTTTATTTATTTATTTTAGACCTAGAAAGAGAACATGAGCAGGGGTAAAAGCAGAGGGAGAAGGACAAGCAGACTCTGTGCTGAGCACCAGGTTTGATCCCATGACCCTCAGATCATGACCTGTGCTGAAATCAAGAGTTGGACACTCAACCGACTGAACCACCCAGGTGCCCCTGAAGTAGCTACACTATTGTATAATCCCACCAGTAATGCATGAGGGTTCCAGTTTTTCCTTATCATTGCTAACACTGGTTATCATATGTCTTTGTGATTATAGCCATTCTAATGAATGTTAAGTGGTATCTCACTGTGGGCATGACTTGCATGTCCTTAATGACTAATGATGCTGAACATCTTTTCATGTGCTTGTTGGCCATAGGCATATCTTCTTTGAAGAAAAGTCTGTTTAGATGCATTCCTCATTTTTTAAAATGGGCTATCTATCTTGTTATTGTGAAGCTGTGAGTTCTTTACAGATACTAATGAAAGTTCCTTATCAGATATAGCTTTAGCATATTTATCTCTCATTCTGTGTGTTATCTTTTTAAAAACTTTTTATTTATATATCTGAGAGAACAAGAGAGCATGAGAGAGAAAGCACGAGTGGGGAGAGGGAGAAGGAGAAGCAGACTCCCCGCTGAGCAATGAAGCCAACATAGAGCTCCATCTCAGAACCCTGGAATCATGATCTGAGCCAAAGGCAGACACTTAACCAAATGAGCCATCCAGGCACCCTTCTGTGTGTTATCTTTTTAATTGGTAAATGTTCTTTGAAGTACAAATGCTTTTAATTTTGGTGCAGTACACTTTTCCTATTTTCTCTTTTGTTACTTGTGCCTTTGATTTGTACTGAAGAAATCTTTGCCTTATCCAAGTTTACAGAGATGTACTCCTGTGTTCTTTTCTACAAATTTTGAATCTTTTGTTCTTACATTTAGATCTGTGATCCATTTCCAACTAATTTTAGTATAGTGTGAGGTAGGGGTCTAACTTCATTCTTTTTGCATTTGCATACCTAGTTGTCTCAGCACCAATTGTTGAAAAATCTACTCTTTTCTCCATTGAATTGCCTTGGCAACTTTGTCAAAAATCAGTTAATTATAAATGTGTATCCTCAGTTCTATTCCATTGATTTATATGTTTATCCTTACGCAGCTCTACACCATTGTTATTACTGTAGCTTTGTAGTAAGTTTTGAAATTAGAAAGTCTGTCAAATTTGTCCTTCTTTTGCATAATTGATTTCACTATTTAGAGGCCCTTGCATTTCCACATTAACTTTAGTAGCAACTTGTCAATTTTCAGGAAAAAAACAATAGCTGGAATCTTGATAAGGTTGCATTGAAACTTTGATTCAATTCGGGAAGTATGTCCATTATAACTATATTATATGATTCCATCATAACATGAACATGAGAGGTATTTCTGTTTATTTAGGTCTTCTTCAATTCCTTTAAACAACTATTTTGTAGCTTTCAGTTTACACATATTATACTTTATTATGTTAAATTTATTCCTGAATATTTGGAGGTTTTCTTTGATGTGTTTGCCAGATGTAGTTGTATTTTTTATCTTATTTTTGGATTGTTCATTGTTAGAACATAGAAATCAATTGATATTTTGATATTGATCTTGTATATTAGAACCTTATTGAAATTGTTAATTCTAATAATTATTTTGTGGATTCCTTCAGATTTTCTGTATATTAGATCATGTCATCTGTAAATGTATATTTACTTCCTTTTTAATCTGAATGGTTTTATTTCTTTTTCTTGCCTAATTGCTTGGCTAGAACCTCCAGTATAATGTTGGATAGAAGTTATTAGAGCAGACTCTTGTCTCATTTTTAAACCATAAACTTTTGGTAAGTATTTGCCAAGCTTAATACATTCATATTTTCTACCTTTGTAATGTCCTGTCTCTTCTAAAAAATTTATCTTCTGGGGTGCCTGGGTGGCTCAGCTGGTTGAGCATCTGACTTTTGGTTTTGGCTCAGGTCATGATCTCATGGGTCAGGGGATCAAGCCCTGTGTTGGGCTCCTCACTCAGTGGGAAGTCTTAAAGATTCTTTCCCTCTGCCCCTCTCCCCACTCATGCTCTCTCTCTCAAATAAATAAGTAAACTTTTTAAAAAAGTTGTCTTCTCTGACAAGTAGGAAATTATAGTCTAATAAGATACACATAACCTCTCTGTGTGTTAGTGTTTCCTTTATTTACCAGACATAGTTAACAATTATTATTCTTATTCTTATTCTTCTTCTTCTTATTATTATTATTAACTAATAACACAGAGTAAATGAAAAATATTTAGTTCTCTTTGTATTTTCCCCATAGGTGGCTAAGTTTGGGGTGAGGGGGGACAGATACAAAATTCAAGAGTTTCTGTACCCAATATTAAATCAATTAGTATCACTGTCTAAGATCTCTTTTTGCAGAAGCTTATGTGGTGGTGGAGCATTTCCTTTCAAGGCTTACTTTTCTTCCTGCTCTTTCCTTAGTTTACATGACTGTGAAAATGCAAAATTCAGTTTTAATCCAAATGGAAATGACCTTTCTCAGTACATACCATGGCAGAGAATTTCACAGGTCAACCATATCTATTGCAAACAGTCATTTCCTTTTATTCCAAATTCACTGCCTTTTAGTTTCATCAATTGTCTCCTTATTTTCAGAAATATGGTCAAACTACTGAGAAGCTGTGGATACTGACATTCACTATGTCCATCATTATTTAGGAGGTGTCAATCAAGGTCTTTTTCTTTCAGTCTTAAAAGAATAATTTTCAGTCTTTTTTTTATGACTCCAATTTTTCTATCTTAAAAGGAAGGAAAAATATAAAATATATTTATCACCATCCATGAAGATATTTTATAGTACATACTTGTTGGAATTTCCTTATGTACAAAGTATTTTCAGCACTTAATTTTATTTGTAATCATACATTTTCAATAATTATTGCTGGCTTCTTTTTTTAAAAGAATTATTCACACATACATTCGAAATATGTTTTAAACCATATAGTAAGTTTTCATTAAATAATAGAGAAGGACTTGTTATGAAAACAATCTTTGGGATATGCCTGGGTGGCTCAGTCAGCAAGGCATCCAACTCTTGATTTGGCTCAGGTCTTGATCTCAGGGTTGTGAGTTCTGGCCTCATGTTGGGCTCTGCACTGGGCATGGAGCCTACTAAAAAAAAAAAAACCCTAAAACAATCCTAAAATCTACTCCTCAGCAGAAGGAACCTTTCGTAAATATTTTAATTCCTTCTGGTTAACATTTCCATGTCTCTAAATAATATGCTTATACTACTAAATCCTAACTCATCAGTTTTGCACATTATCTTTTGACTTCCTGATATAATATCTTAGGAATAAGCTTATTTATACCCTAGCAAACAAATATCATGCAGATATAATTACATCTCTATTTTATAGTACCTCTACTTATTGTTTTTAGAAATATGTTTGTACCCTAATGACTTGTTCCATCAAATATAAACATAACTAATGATGTATTGTACCTCACTAATTGAATTTAAATATATATATATATATATATATATATACACACATACACATACAGGGTCTCTCAATTTGCACTTTGTAAGACAAAGATATTAGCACTAGTATTTTCACTTTGGTTCCCCTGCCTCCTTCCACTACCTCAAATTTGTTATCTAAACCTATACTTTACCATTGCAAATGTTAGAAGCATTTATATAATTTTTAGTAACAGAATTTAAGTCATTATATTATTACATTATACAAATTATTATAAAAGTTGTAAATAGGAGAATAGTGTTTACATTAGCATGAGAACATAAAAGACATAAACCAAGTTATATACTATGATTGCATTTTTTGTTTTGTTTCAACTTTTTGCTTTGCTGGGGTTTCTTTTTAAATCATCTTTATTGAGATACAAATCACAAACCATAAAATCTACCCTTTTAAAGTGTACAATTCAGGATTTTAGTATATTCACAGAGTTTTGCTGCCACCATCACAATCTAAGATTAAAGATTTTCATAACTCCAAAAAGAAACCTTGTATCATTACTACTCACTCCCAATACCTACTCTAGAGATCTAATACACAGCATTGTGATTATAGTCAACAACACTGTATCATATATTTCAAAGTTTCTAAGAAACTACATCTTAAATGTTCTCACCATAAAATGGAATAGTAACTTACATGATGCAGTAGAGTTGTTAGCTAACTATACAATGGTAATCATATTGAAATACATAAATGTATCAAGTAAACATGTTGTACACCTTGAACTTACACAATGTTATATGTCAACTATACCTAAAAAAAGTAATCATACAATATATGCTCTTTTTGTCTGGCTTCTTTGACTTAGGTTAATATTTTCAAGATCCATTCAAATTCTTGTATGCTTCAGTACTTTATTCCTGTCTATGGCCAAATAATATTGCATTGTAGGGGTATATCACATTTTTATCCATTCATCAGTTGATGGATATTTAAGTTGTTTCTACATTTTAGCTATTATGAATAACACTGCAACAAACGTTTGTGTACAAGTTTTGTGTGGAAATTTGTTTTCACTACTCTTGTATATATAACTAGTAGTAAAATTGCTGGGTCATATGATAACTCTGTTTAAATTTGAGAAGTTGCCAGACAGTTTTACAAAGAGGAAACACCATTTTACATTCCCAGTGACAGTGCAGGAAAGTTCCAATTTCTCCATATCCTCCCCTACACTTGTTATTGCCTATTTTTTTTTATCATACTCATCCTAGCAGATGTGAAGTTATATGTCATACAGGTGCTGATTTCCATTTCCCCGATGACAAATAATGATGAACTTCTATCTTTTCATATACATATTTTCCATTTGTATATCTTGTTTAGAGAAATATCTAAGCAGATCATTTGCCCATTTTTAAGTTGTCTTTTGTTCTTGAGTTATAAGAGATCTTGAAATAGTCTGTATATAGGTCCATTACCAGATATATGATCTGCAAATATATTCTCCCATTCTGTGTGTTGTCTTCTCACTTTTTGATATCATTTGCAGCACAAAATTTTTTGAGTTGGATGCGGTAAATTTATTTTTATTTTATTTTATTTTTGCTGCTTTTGCTTCTGGTGTATTAAATAGACCATTGCCAAATATAAGAGAGGAAAGATTTACTGCTATTTTTCCTTCTAAGAGTTTTATAGTTTTATCTCTAACAATTGAGTGTATTATCTATTTTGAGCTAATTTTTAATATGGTTTGAGGTAAAGGTCCAATTTCATAATTTTGCATATGGACATTCAGTTGTCCGTACACCATTTATTGAAAAGATTATTCTTTTCCCATTTAAATGTCCTGAGATCATGTCAAAAATCAATTGATCATAAACAAAAATGCTTATCTCTAAATTCTTGATCGCTTCTCTTAGTCTACATGTTTATCTTGTGCGAGCACCACACTGTCTTAATTACTCTTGTTTTGTATTAAATTTTGAAATCAGAAAGTATGAGTCCCTCAACTTTTTTGTTTATTTTCAAAATTGTTTTAACTATTATGGTTCCCTACATTTATGTGTGGACGTTAGGAAGAGCTTGTTCCTAAATTCTGCCTTGAGGCCAGCTTAAATTTTGATACAAATCACACAAAATCTGTACTATTTTGAGGAGTACTGACATCACAATTATGTTTAGTCTCTACCAATCCAAAAACATAGGTATGTCTTTCCATTTATTTATATCTTCTTTAATTTCTTATAACGGTACTTTGTAGTTTTCTGTATACAAATCTTGCATTCTTTTGTTTAATTTATACCTAGGTATTTTATTTTATTTTTGATACTATTTTAAGTGGAATTATTTTCTTAATTTCACTTTGGAAATTATCATTGGAATTATCATATAGGAATGTAATTGATTTTGTATCTTGATATTGTATCCTATAACTTTGCTGAATTTATTGGCTTTAAGAGTGTTTTTTTATAATGACATTGTAATAATGTATGGTGACAGATGGTGACTACATTTATGAGCACTAAGTAATGTATAGGATTGTCAAATCAATATGTTGTACACATATATACACTGAAACTAACATAACATTATATGTGAGTTACACTTCAACAATATGGTTTTAATAGTGGTTTTTGTGGATTTTCTTTTCTACGTAAAAAAATATTTTCCCAGGGTGTCTGGCTGGGTCAGTCAGAAGAGCATTCAACTAATGATCTCAGGGTCATGTGTTCAAGCCCCACATTGGGTATAGAGATTACGAAAAAATATTTTTTTCTTTTGTGAATGGAGGTAGTTTTACATTTTCTTTTCAATTTGGATCATTTAAATTTCATTTTCTTGCCTAGTTGCCCTCACTAGAACTTCTAGGGCAGTGTTGAATAGATGTACTGAAAGAAATCATCCTCACCTTATTTCTGCTCTTAACATAAATTATTCCTTCATTTGGATCAAGTTGCTATTTATTTCTTTTTATTTTAGCCTGAAATATTCCCTTTAGTATTTCTCGTAGGGCAGATTCTCTAGTAATAGATTCTATCAGCTTTTGTTCACCTGAAAATGCTATAATTACTCCTTCATGTTTAGAAGATAACTTTGCTGTGTATACAAATCTGACAGTTTTTTCAGCAGTTTGAATGTGTCACCCTACCGCCTTCTGGCCTCCATTGTTTCTAATGAAATTTAAGTTGTTAATCTTATTGGTATTCCCTTGTTTGTGATGAGCTGTTTTTCTCTTTCTCTTGTTCTCTTTTGCCTTTCTCTTTGAACATTTTGACTGTAATGTGTCTAGGTGTGGATCTCTTTGTGTTTATTCTAGTTGGAGTTTTATGCACTGCTTGGATGTGTATATGAATATTTTCACCAAATTTGGCAAGTTTTCAGTCACCATTTCTTCAAATATCCTTTCTGCCTCTTTCTCATTCTTTCCTCTCTTCTGATATTACCATTATGCATATGTGTTCCACATTTCTCTGAGGCCATATTTCTCTTCATTCTGCTTTTTCACTATTCTTCTGATTGTATAATCTCTATTGGTCTGTCTTCAAACCCATGATTCTTTCTTCTGATAGCTTAAATGTAACAGAGTCTCATTGGTCTTACCAAGATTTAGTGGACTTTCTTGACTATATCCCCATTTATTGTATTCCCTCAGGACAATTAACAGAAATGTTAAATAATTGTTGTTGTGTAATATACATAAATTTTTAATTATATATGTTATTTATAACCATCTAGTTATATATTTTTTTTCTTTATTTAAATGGTCATTTCTTCAACAAAAGAGATTCTACTACGTTGATCCACAAGTAACCCCTCCTGGGAATTCTAATTGCCTTTTTCTTAAATTTAGGTTTTAAATTAATTGTTATAGGCCCCCCAAAGATATCCATGTCCTAATACCCAGGACCTGTGAATATGTTAGGTTTAGGGAAATGGAAATTTGAATGTGCAGATAGAATTAAGGTTACTAACCTGCAGACCTTGAGGTGGGAGATTATCCTGGATTGTCCATTGGATCCAATGTAATCAAAAGGCTCCTTAAAAGTGGAAGTATAAGGCAAAGGAGGAGTCAATGTCAGATTGATGCAATGTGAGAAAGTCTCAACCAGCCATTGCTGGTTTTGGAAATGGAGGAACAGATTATGATCCAAGGAATATGGACAGCCTCTACAGCTGGAAAAAGCAAGGAAATGGATTCTTCCTTAGAGCTTCCAAAAAAGAATACAGCCCTTGTTGACACCTTGATTTCAGCCCAGTGATATCCACATCAGACTTCTGAACTGCAGAACTATAATAAACTAGATTTATGTCATTTTAAGCTATTACATTTGTAGTAATCTTTCAAAGCAGCAATAAGAAATTTAATGCACTCATCAACATTTAACCTTCTTTGCTTTCCAGAGTTATCTATCTAGTTGCTCCATGCTTTGCTTTGCACTCTAGGTCTGTTGCACATCTACACAGATATCAACAGAAGAAGTAGAGGTATGATTAAAATCATTGTTTTCTAAATCTCATGTTGTATTACATTATGTATAAATCACCTTAAGTTTTTAATTGATTTGGTGACTAACATAATATAATAAAAAATATTATAATAAAAAAAGAGCTTAATAAACAAATAAATAAATAAGAATTCATAGGATTCACACTGTTTATGCTCATAAAAGAGCTTCATAACAGGCAAAGGATGTGATACAGCATCAGCATGAGAAGGATATGCATTGAAAAATGCCCAAAGATCTCAGGTGCCGGCTTATCTTTTTTAACAACGGGTTGGATAATGAAAAGATGCACTCTGTCTCCAGATCTCAAATGATTACTGGCACAGATGCAAAGAGTTTTGAGACCAGGAAGCCCAAAGTCTATTCATTGTAGGGGTCTTTGATAGTAAGCTGGTTATGAAATCACGTACTAGCTGTGTGACTAACCTTAACCATCAAAATTCCCCAAGCCTGACCAAAACTCGTTGCAAATCATCAATCCAATAATTATGAAACAATGCTGACAAAATGTAATACTCTGCCCCATGGATCCATGGTTACAGAGCATCATTTATCTTTACTTAATACATTTAATAGTATCAACCCTTCAATAATTACAGATAAGCAAAAAATCAACTTAAACTAGATGAGATTAACCCATGTGATACAATGTGTTTCTCTTCTTTGTTCCATTTGTCTTGCTAAATTATAGAGTCAAGAACTATCATAAGAAAGAAAGTGTAGGGGTCCCCTGAGTCGAGCTGGATAGGTACCAGACCAGCCTAAATAACCACGGAATCAGCCTGAGACGCAGGATGATGCATCTGGATCTCTACAAATGAACATCTCCAGCGCTGAGTATTGAGGTACGAAGAGGGGAGCTGTAAACTGTGCACAGATATCGGAAGATAAACGGAAGGGGGAGGGAGCCGCCGCGTTTGGGCTCCGGGAAGCGGCAGCCACCTGCGCGGGGGAGCGGGCGGACTCACAGAGGGCACCCGCGAGAGAGCGGACTGAGACCGGTGAGCCGTGAAGGCGAGCCACCAGGCATCTCCCGGAACTCCGGAATCCCGGAATCCCGGAATCCCGGTGTGCTCACGGGATCCAGACTGAGACCGGAAGCTCCTGGAGCGCGCGCTGGGCGGCTGGCAGCTGGCGGGCCACCTGCACGGGGGAGCGGGCGGACTCGCGGTCGGCACCCGCGAAACAGCAGACTGAGACCCTGAACCGGGTGCGCGCACCACCAGGCTTCTCCCGAAACTCCGGAATCGAGGTGTGCTCACCGGGCATAGACTGAGACCGGGAGACCCGGGAGCGTGCGGGGCGGCCGGTGGCTGGCAGCATTAGAAACACAAAGGACAGAGACGCGCCGGCCCTGGAAGTGAGGGCAGGGACGCCGAGTTGGTGCGCACATCCCAAGACGCTGCAGGGTTGAGCAGCACCAACAGTAATAGAGTTAAAGTGGCCAGAACATCAGTGGAGAACGGGCCGCAATCCCTCTGTTCTGTGACAATGCAGCCTCTGCTGCTCTGACCCTCAGAAGAGGCATAGCCGGCCGCCAGGGAAAGCCGCCAGAGAACAAAAGCCTGAAAATACCGGCTCAGAGAGTGCCCATCCCCATCCTCCCTCGCAGGGGACACGGAGACAATAACCAAACAGGGTGGCCTGAGTATCGGCGCGGCAGGCCCCTCCCCCAGAACACAGAAGGCAAGCTGAAAAATCAAGAAGCCCACAACCCGAGGCGCCTGGGTGGCGCAGTCATTGAGCGCCTGTCTCCGGCTTAGGGCGTGATCCCAGTGTTCCGGAAAGGAGTCCCTCATCGGGCTCCTCCGCTGGGAGCCTGCTTCTTCCTCTCTCACTCCCCTGCTTCTGTTCCGTTCTTGCTGACTGTCTGTCTCCCTCTCTCAGATAAGTAAATAAATAAAATCTTTAAAGAAGAAGCCCACATCTCTAAGATCCCTATAAAACAAGGGGCACGGCCTGGGACCCAGTCAATAATTTTGGGCTCTGGACAACCCCGCAACCTCCCCTCATTAGAATGACAAGAGGGAGAAGCACCCCCCAGCAAAGAAAAGACAGTGAGTCAGTGACCTCTGCCACAGAAGTAACGGATATGGATGTAACCAAATTATCAGAAATGGAATTCAGAGTAACAATGGTCAAGATAATGAGTAGACTTGAAAAAAGTATTCAGGAAAATGTTACTGAGAATATAGAATCCCTAAGGGCGGAAATGAGAGCGAATTTGACAGAAATTAAAAATTCTATGAGCCAAATGCAGGCAAAACTAGAGGCTCTGACGGCCAGGGTCACGGAAGCAGAGGAAAGGGTTAGTGAATTGGAGGATGGGTTAATAGAGGAAAAAATAAAAATAGAAGATGGTCTTAAAAAAATCCACGCCCACGAATGTTGGCTACGGGAGATTACTGACTCAACGAAACGATCCAATGTTAGAATCATCGGCATCCCCGAGAGGGTGGAGAAAAACAGAGGTCTAGAAGAGATATTTGAACAAATTGTAGCTGAAAACTTCCCTAATCTAGCAAGGGAAACAAACATTCGTGTCCAAGAGGCAGAGAGGACCCCTCCCAAGCTCAACCATGACAGATCTACACCATGTCACGTCATAGTGCAATTCGCAAATATGAGATCCAAGGATACAGTATTGAAAGCGGCCAGGGCAAAGAAATTTCTCACGTACCAAGGCAAAGGCATCAGAATTACGTCAGACCTGTCTACACACACCTGGAATGAGAGAAAGGGTTGGGGGAGCATTTTTAAAGCTCTTTCAGAGAAAAACATGCAGCCAAGGATCCTTTATCCAGCAAGGCTGTCATTCAGAATTGATGGAGAAATAAAGACATTTCAGAATCGACAGTCACTAGCCAATTTCATAACCACGAAACCAGCCCTACAGGAGATATTACAGGGGGTTCTATAAAAGTAAAAAGGCCCCAAGAGTGATACAAAACAGAAAGTCACAGCCAATACAAACAAAGACTTTACTGACAACATGGCAGAATTAAAAGCATATCTCTCAGTACTCAGTCTTAACATTAATGGTTTAAATTCTTGCTTCAAACGCCACAGGATTGCAGATTGGATAAAAAGAAATGACCCATCCATTTGCTGTCTACAAGAGACTCATTTCAAACCCAAAGATGCATTCAGACTGAGAGTAAGGGGATGGAGTACCATCTTTCACGCAAATGGACCTCAAAAGAAAGCTGGGGTAGCAATTCTCATATCAGACAGATTGGATTTTAAACTACAGACTATAGTTAGAGATGCAGAAGGGCACTATATTTTTCTTAAAGGAAGTATTCAACAAGTGGATATGACAATTATAAATATATATGCGCCCAACAGGGGAGCAGCAAGATACACAAGCCAACTCTTAACCAGAATAAAGAGACATATAAATAAAAATACATTAATAGTAGGGGACCTCAACACTGCACTATCAGAAATAGACAGAACACCCTGGCAAAAACTAAGCAAAGAATCAAAGGCTTTGAATGCCATACTCGATGAGTTGGACCTCATAGATATATATAGAACACTACACCCCAGAACCAAAGAATACTCATTCTATTCTAATGCCCATGGAACATTCTCAAGAATAGACCATGTTCTGGGACACAAAACAGGTCTCAACCTATACCAAAAGATTGAAATTATCCCCTGCATATTCTCAGACCACAACGCTCTGAAATTGGAACTCAACCACAAGGAAAAATTTGGAAGAAACTCAAACACTTGGAGACTAAGAACCATCCTGCTCAGGAATGACTCGATAAACCAGGAAATCAAAAATCAAATTAAACAATTTATGGAGACCAATGAGAATGAAAATACAACAGTCCAAAACCTATGGGATACTGCAAAGGCAGTCCTAAGGAGGAAATACATAGCCATCCAAGCCTCACTCAAAAGAATAGAAAAATCTAAAATGCAGTTTTTATATTCTCACCTCAAGAAGCTGGAACAGCAACAGAGGGACAGGCCTAATCCACGCACAAGGAAGCAGTTGACCAAAATTAAAGCTGAAATCAATCAAGCAGAAACCAGAAGTACAGTAGAGCAGATCAACAGGACTAGAAGCTGGTTCTTGGAGAGAATCAATAAAATTGACAGACCACTGGCAAGACTTATCCAAAAGAAAAGAGAAAGGACCCAGATTATTAAAATTATGAATGAAAAAGGAGAGGTCACGACGAGCACCATTGAAATTGGAAGGATTATTAGAAATTTTTATCAACAGCTATATGCCAATAAACTAAGCAATCTGGAAGAGATGGAATCCTTCCTGGAAACCTATAAACTACCAAGATTGAAACAGGAAGAAATTGATTTCTTAAACAGGCCAATTAATTATGAAGAAATTGAGTCAGTGATAAACAACCTTCCAAATAACAAAACTCCAGGCCCGGACGGTTTTCCTGGGGAATTCTACCAAACATTCAAAGAAGAAATAATACCTATTCTCCTAAAGCTATTTCAAAAAATAGAAACAGAAGGAAAGCTACCAAAACTCATTCTATGAGGCCAATATTACCTTGATCCCCAAACCAGGCAAAGACCCCCTCAAAAAGGAGAATTACAGACCGATTTCCCTAATGAATATGGACGCCAAAATCCTCAACAAGATACTTGCTAATAGAATCCAACAGTTCATTAAAAGGATTATCCACCACGATCAAGTGGGATTCATACCTGGGATGCAAGCGTGGTTCAATATTCGCAAATCAATCAGCGTGATACATCATATCAACAAGAAAAGACTCAAGACTCATATGATCCTCTCAATCGATGCCGAAAAAGCATTTGACAAAATACAGCATCCTTTCCTGATTAAAACCCTTCAGAGTGTAGGAATAGAAGGTACATTTCTCAATCTCATAAAAGCCATCTATGAAAAGCCTACTGCAAATATTATTCTCAATGGGGAAAAGCTGGAAGCCTTTCCCTTAAGATCAGGAACACGACAAGGATGCCCACTCTCGCCACTATTATTCAACATAGTACTAGAAGTCCTTGCAACAGTAATCAGACAACAAAAAGGGATCAAAGGTATTCAAATCGGCAAAGAAGAAGTCAAAATGTCTCTCTTCGCAGATGACATGATACTCTATATGGAAAACCCAAAAGAATCCATGCCCAAACTATTAGAAGTTATAGAGCAATTCAGTAACGTGGCGGGATACAAAATCAATGCTCAGAAATCAGTTGCATTTCTGTACACGAATAACGAGAACGAAGAAAGAGGAATTAGGGAATCCATCCCATTTACAATAGCACCAAAAACCATACGTTACCTTGGAATTAACTTAACCAGAGACCTAAAGGACCTTTATTCTAGAAACTATAAATCACTCTTAAAAGACATTGAGGAAGACATAAAAAGATGGAAAGATATTCCATGCTCATGGATCGGAAGAATTAACATAGTTAAAATGTCCATGCTACCCAGAGCAATCTACACTTTCAATGCTATCCCGATCAAAATACCGAGAACGTTTTTCAAAGAACTGGAACAAATAGTCCTTAAATTTGTATGGAACCAGAAAAGACCCCGAATCTCCAAGGAACTGTTGAAAAGGAAAAACAAAGCTGGGGGCATCACAATGCCGGATTTCGAGCTGTACTACAAAGCTGTGATCACAAAGACAGCATGGTACTGGCACAAAAACAGACACCTAGACCAATGGAACAGAATAGAGAGCCCAGAAATGGACCCTCAGCTCTTTGGGCAACTAATATTTGATAAAGCAGGAAAAAACATCTGGTGGGAAAAAGACAGTCTCTTCAATAAATGGTGCTGGGAAAATTGGACAGCTATATGCAAAAGAATGAAACTTGACCACTCTCTCACACCATACACAAAAATAAACTCCAAATGGATGAAAGACCTCGATGTGAGACCGGAATCCATCAAAATCCTAGAGGAGAACATAGGCAGCAACCTCTACGACATCGGCCAAAGCAACCTTTTTCATGATACATCCCCAAAGGCAAGAGAAACAAAAGATAAAATGAATTTATGGGACTTCATCAAGATTAAAAGTTTCTGCATAGCCAAGGAAACAGTCAGAAAAACTAAGAGGCAGCCCACGGAATGGGAGAAGATATTTGCAAATGACACTACAGATAAAGGACTGGTATCCAAGATCTACAAAGAACTTCTCAAACTCAATACACGAGAAACAAATAAACAAATCAAAAAATGGGCAGAAGATATGAAAAGATACTTTTCCAATGAAGACATACAAATGGCTAACAGACACATGAAAAAATGTTCAAAATCATTAGCCATCAAGGAAATTCAAATCAAAACCACACTGAGATACCACCTTATGCCAGTTAGAATGGCAAAAATAGACAAGGCAAGAAACAACAATTGTTGGAGAGGATGTGGAGAAAGGGGATCCCTCCTACATTGTTTGTGGGAATGCAAGTTGGTGCAGCCACTCTGGAAAACAGTGTGGATGTCCCTTAAAAAGGTAAAAATTGAGCTACCCTATGATCCAGCCATTGCACTACTGGGTGTTTACCCCAAAGATACAGATGTAGTGAAGAGAAGGGCCATATGCACCCCAATGTTCATAGCAGCAATGTCCACAATAGCTAAATCGTGGAAGGAGCCGAGATGCCCTTCAACAGATGACTGGATTAAGAAGTTGTGGTCCATATATACAATGGAATATTACTCAGCTATCAGAAAGAACGAATTCTCAACATTTGCTGCAACATGGACGGCACTGGAGGAGATAATGCTAAGTGAAATAAGTCAAGCAGAGAAAGACAACTATCATATGATTTCTCTCATCTATGGAACATAAGAACTAGAATGATCAGTAGGGGAAGAAAGGGATAAAGAAAGGGGGGGGTAATCAGAAGGGGGAATGAAACATGAGAGACTATGGACTATGAGAAACAAACTGAGGGCTACAGAGGGGAGGGGGGTGGGGGAATGGGATAGACCGGTGATGGGTAGTAAGGAGGGCACGTATTGCATGGTGCACTGGGTGTTATACACAACTAATGAATCATCGAGCCTTACATCGAAAACCGGTGATGTACTGTATGGTGACTAACATAATATAATAAAAAATCATTATAAAAAAAGAAAAAAAAAGAAAAAAAGAAAGAAAGTGTAGGAAGCTGATTCTTGTGTCCTTGTATGTGCAAATATTTTTATTATGCCCTACCATTGGTTTAATAGTTTGCCTTGATGAAGAATTATAAATTAAAAACATTTTACATCAGAACGTGAAAGGCATTTTTAACCAGTGTTGTTGATGAAAAGTCTGATGCAAGTTTGAGTACTGCTTTTTTATAAATGATCTGTTTGCTTTTTTGTCTTGTATAATTTTCTCCAGAAATTTCTTTTTATCCTTGGGATTTCAAACTTCCAAAGGGATGCACTTAGGTTTATATCTTTTGTCTATTTTTTTTTTGCAAATATTTATTTCTTTCATTTATTATGCTGGGTATATAATGAGCCCTTAAAATCTGAAGACTCATGTTTTTTAGTTTAAGAAAACTTTGTTATTACTTTCATAATTTCCTCTCCTCTGTGATTTCTATTCTCTTTTTTTAGACTCTCATTTGATATTAGGCCACCTGAACTGATTATCTGATCCTCTTAATGTTTTTCTCTAATATTTTCTTCTTGAGTTTGTTTCAATAGTTTGTGCCCTTTTAGAAATTTGTCCATTTCATCTAGTTAACTGATTTTTTGGCATACAATTATTCATATTGTTATCTTATAATCCTTTTTTATTTCTGTAAAGCCATAATTTGATTGTATTCAGAGAACATATTTTATATGATTTAAATCATTTTAAGTTTATTGGGCTTATTTTTTGGCTTAACATATCTATTCTAGAGAATATTCCATCTTCGCTTGAAAAGAAAGTTTATTCTGCTGTTACAGAAGGGAGTGTTTTACAGATATCTAGTAGATCTGTAGTTGGTTTATAGTGTTGCTCAATTCTCCTATTTCTTTGTTTCTAGTTGTCTTTCTTTTGTAAAGATTTATTTATTTATGAGAGAGAGAGAGAGAGAGAGAGAGAGAGAGAGAGAGAGAGAAAGTGGGAAGGGAAGGGCAAACGGAGAGGGGGGAAAATCCTCAAGCAGACTCCCTGCTAAGCACAGAGTATAATGCAGGTCTCAATCTCAGGACCCTGAGATAATGACCTGAACCAAAATCAAGAGCCAGATGCTCAACTGACTGAGCCATCCAGGTGCCCCCGTTTCTAGCTGTTTTGTCCATTTATCAAAGTGAGGCATTTATGTGCCCTGCTGTTATTACTGGATTGTGTATGTCTCCCTTAAGTTATTTGCTTCTACCACTTATATTTTGGATTTGCATTGTTAGGTAAATTTATGTTTATAGTTGTTATGTTGGTTAGAAGATTTGACCTTCTCATCATTATAAAATTTGACTTTTTTCTCTTTAGGAACATTTTATGCCTTCAAGTCCATTTTATCTCACATGAGTATACTCACTCCTCTTTTAGTTTGGATACTCCTTGTATGGTATTTCTCATTATATCCTTTTAAATAAAAAATATGTGTCTATAAATCTAAAATGTTATCTCCTGTATACCACATACATTCAGATCATTCTTTTATCCATTGGTACAAAAATTCTAAACAAAATATTAGCAAACTGAATCCTGACATATGCAAATGTATAATACATCATGATCAAGTGAAGTTTGTTCCGGGGTTCAAGATTGGTTTAACAAACAAAAATCCATAAGAATTCAATGAAAAATTCAGTCATCATAATTTCTTATAATAACAGAAAAAAGTGAAAATAACACTATCATGAACAAATTTTTGATAAAATTCAACCTTTATTCATGATAAAGATTACCAAGATAGGAATTGAAGAGAACTTTCTTAAATCTAAAAAAATTCACTGGATGTTTTTTCCTGCTTTGTCAAATATGTTGCCCAAAGAGCTGAGGGTCCATTTCTAAAAACATCCAGTGGAAAAAAGACAGTCTCTTCAATAAATGGTGCTGGGAATATTAGACAGCTACATGCAAAAGAATGAAACTTGACCACTCTCTCACACTATACACAAAGATAAACTCCAAATGGATGAAAGACCTCCCTGTGAGACAGGAATCCATCAAAATCCTAGAGGAGAAGAGAGGTTGCAACCTCTTTGACATTGGCCACAGCAACTTTTTCATGACACATCTCCAAAGGCAAGAGAAAGAAAAGAAAAAATGAACTTGTGGAACTTCATCAAGATAAAAAGCTTCTGCACAGCCAAGGAAACAGTCAAAAAAACTAAGAGACAGCCCATGGAATGGGAGAGATATTTGCAAATGACACTACTGATAAAAGACTGGTATCCAAGATCTACAAAGAACTTCTCAAACTCAACACACAAGAAACAAATAAACAAATCAAAAAATGGGCAGAAGATATGACCAGACACTTTTCCAATGAAGACATACAAATGGTTAACAGACACATGAAAAAATGTTCAACATCATTAGCCATCAAGGAAATTCAAATCAAAACCACATTGAGATACCACCTTACGCCAGTTAGAGTGGCAAAAATTGACAAGGCAGGAAACAACAAATGTTGGAGAGGATGTAGAGAAAGGGGATCCCTCCTACATTGTTGGTGGGAATGCAAGTTGGTGCAGCCACTTTGGAAAACAGTGTGGTGGTCCTTTAAAAAGTTAAAAATTGAGCTACCCTATGATCCAGCCATTGCACTACTGGGTATTTACCTCAAAGATACAGACATAGTGAAGAGAAGGGCCATATGCACCCCAATGTTCATAGCAGCATTGTCCACAATAGCTAAATCATGGAAGGAGCCAAGATGCCCTTCAACAGATGACTGGATTCAGAAGATGTGGTCTATATATACAATGGAATATTTCTCAGCCATCAAATAGAACAATTTCTCAACATTTGCTGCAACATGGCCGGCACTGGAGGAGATAATGCTAAGTGAAATAAGTCAAGCAGAAAAAGACAATTATCATATGATTTCTCTCATCTATGGAACATAAGAACTAGGAAGATCGGTAGGGGAAGAAAGGGATAAAGAAAGGGGGGGTAATCAGAAGGGGGAATGAAGCATGAGGGACTATGCACTCTGAGAAACAAACTGAGGGCTTCAGAGGGGAGGGGAGGGGGAATGGGATAGGCTGGTGATGGGTAGTAAGGAGGGCACGTATTGCATGGTGCACTGGGTGTTATACGCAAGTAATGAATCGTGGAAATTTACATCAAAAACTAGGGATGTACTGTATGGTGACTAACATAATATAATAAAAAATATTATTAAAAAATAAATAAATAAATAAATAAATAAATAATCTAAAAAAATCTACAATAAAATCTGTAGCAAACATTAAATTAAGTGATGAAAAATTGAACTCAATTCTCCTAATAAGAACACTGCATGCATGGATAACAGCTCTTACCACTTCTATTAAATATTGTACTGGAGATCCTAGTCAGTGCTAGTAAGCAAGAAGAAAAAATAAAAGACAGGAATTGGAAGGGAAGAAATAGTTTTCCTTATTTGTGGAGTTAATTTTACATGACTATGTATGTAGACAGTCCAAAATTATTTACAATTAGTATTAATAAGTTAATTGAGCAAGGTTATTTGATACATGCTCAGTATTTCAAACACTTTATTTATACATATAACAACTACAGTTAGAAAACGAAGTTTAAAATAAACAAGCCATTTGTAGTAATACCAGAAATATCAAATCCCTGGGGTAAATATAATAAAACATGTGCAAGGACTGTAAAATGAAAATTATAAGACTGTTTTAAGAGAAATTAAAGACCCAAATAAGTAGAGAAATTTAACATGTTCATATATAAGAATATGCAGTATTATAATAATGTTACTTTTCCAAGCAATTGATCTATTCAATGAATCCTAATAATCATAGAAGGTTATTTTTTTGGAGAAATTGACAATCAAATTATGAATCTACATGGAAATACAAAGGGACAAAAATAGGCAATGCAATATTAAAGAATAGGAACAAAGCTGGAGGAATTACATTATTATATATAAAATGTTATTATAAAGCTATAATAAGACAGTGTGCTATTAGTAATATAGAACAGTGAAACAGTATAGTGAGTCCAGAAATAGAACCACATGTATATGGATACCTGCAGTAAAATGTGAAGAAAATAAAATTTTCAATAAATGACTTAATTACTCATATGGGGAAAAAAACTAATCTTGCCTCCAACCTGTCATACACAAAAATAAATTATATATAGATTGTGTTACTAAATGTGAAATATAAATAGAATTAGGTCATTCTTTCAAGAGAACACTAAAAGTGTTAAACAAAAAGAAAAAACCTTTAAAACTTCTGTTTATCAAAAAAAACCTTTAAAAGAGTACAAAGTCAAGCAACAGTGAAAAATACTTTTGCAATCCATGAATCTGAGAAAGGACTTGTATTCAGATTATGTAAATAACTCTTACAATCAATAAGAAAAGCAAATAGTGCCCCCCACAAATTGACAAAATACTTGAACAAGCACTTCACAAAAGAGCATAACCAAATGTCCAATAAACATATGAAAAGATGCTTTTCATTACTCATTAGAGCAACAAAAACTGTGCTAAGGTGCAATATCATTATACACTTATCAAAATCCTTAAAATAAAAAAGATGAAAAATAAACCCTTGCAGAGCTGTAGAACAACTGTAACTTTTTGGTAGTATACAATGGTAATATAACTTTGAAAAAGTAATAGGCTCCAGTAAAGCTGAATATATAGGTACTTTATGATGCAAGAATTCTACTCTTAGGTATATACCCAACAGAAAAGCAAATATATTCTAAAAAAGATAAACACAAAAATGTTCAAAGCAATACTTAATCTAACCCAAAGGTGAAAATAAAACTGGGAAATTAATTGTGGAATACTCATGCAATGTAATACAAGACACTTGTAACAACATAGATGGATCTCATAAACATAAAGTTGAGTGAAAGAAGCCACACGAGAGTACATAATGTATTTTTTCATTTCAGTAAAGTTCAAAAGTGTGTAAAATTCATATATGGTTATATAAGTCATTTTAATGATTACTGGGGTTGAAGTGGTAATAACTGGAAGGGAAATTAGGTTTCTAATATGCTGTCAATATTCCTTTTTTTTTTTAATCTGGCTTCTAGCTACATGGAGTGCTCATGTTAAAAATTTGCCAATAATTTGCATCAGAAACCAGGGATGTACTGTATGGTGACTAACATAATATAATAAAAAAACATTTAAAAAATAATATAAATAAATAAATAAATAAATAAATAAATAAATAAATTGCCAATAGGGGGCACCAGGATGACTTAGTTTGATAATCATCTGACTCATGATTTCAACTCAAGTCATGATCTCAGGGTCTTGAGATCCAGTCCCAGGTCAGCTTCATCCTGGGCATGGAGCATGCTTAAGATTCTCTCTCTCCCTCTGCACCTCCCCCCAACACTCACAAGTGTTAAAAAATAAGTTAAAAAAAAACATTGCCAATATATACTTTTTTTTATTTTAATGTTTTTTTATTATATTATGTTAGTCACCATACAGTACATCCCTGGTTTCCGATGTAACTCTATACTTCATTAGTTGCATATAACACCCCGTGCACCATGCGACACGTGCCCTGCTCACTACCCGTCACCAGTCCATCCCATTCCCCCACCTCCCTCCCCTCTGAAGCCCTCAGTTTGTTTCTCAGAGTCCATAGTCTCTCATGCTTCATTCCTTCTGATTACCCTCCCTTTCTTTATCCCTTTCTTCCCCTACCGATCTTCCTAGTTCTTATGTTCCATAGATGAGAGAAATCATATGATAATTGTCTTTCTCTGCTTGACTTATTTCACTTAGCATTATATCCTCCAGTGCCGTCGACGTTGCAGCAAATGTTGAGAACTCGTTCTTTCTGATAGCTGTGTAATATTCCATTCTATATATGGACCACAACTTCTTAATCCAGTCATCTGTTGAAGGGTATCTCAGCTCCTACCACGATTTAGCTATTGTGGACAATGCTGCTATGAACATTGGGGTGCATATGGCCCTTCTCTTCACTACGTCTGTATCTTTGGGGTAAATACCCAGTAGTGCAATGGCTGGGTCATAGGGTAGCTCAATTTTTACCTTTTTAAGGGACCTCCACACTGTTTTCCAGAGGGGCTGTACCAACTTGCATTCCCACCAACAATGTAGGAGGGATCCCCTTTCTCCATATCCTCTCCAGCAATTGTTGTTTCTTGCCTTATCAATTTTTGCCATTCTAACTGGAGTAAGGTGGTATCTTAGTGTGGCTTTGATTTGGATTTCCCTGATGGCTAATGATGTTGAACATTTTTTCATGTGTCTGTTAGCCATTTGTATGTCATCATTGGAAAAGTGTCTGTTCATATCTTTTGCCCATTTTATGATTTGTTTATTTGTTTCTTTGTGTTGAGTTTGAGAAGTTCTTTGTAGATCTTGGATACCAGTCTTTTATCTGTAGTATCATTTGCAAATATATTCTCCCATTCCGTGGGCTGCCTCTTAGTTTTTTTGATTGTTTCCTTGGCTGTGCAGAAGCTTTTTATCTTGATGAAGTCCCACAAGTTCATTTTATCTTTTGTTTCTCTTGCCTTTGGAGATGTGTCATGAAAAAGGTTGCTTTGGCCGATGTCGTAGAGGTTGCTGCCTCTGTTCTCCTCTAGGATTTTGATGGATTCTTGTCTCACATCAAGGTCTTTCGTCCATTTGGAGTTTATATTTGTGTATGGTGTGAGAGAGTGGTCAAGTTTCATTCTTTTGCATATAGCTGTCCAATTTTCCCAGCACCATTTATTGAAGAGACTGTCTTTTTTCCACTGGATGTTTTTTTCTGCTTTATCAAAGATTAGTTGCCCAAAGAGCCGAGGGTCCATTTCTGGGCTCTCTATTCTGTTCCATTGATCTATGTGTCTGTTTTTGTGCCAATACCATGCTGTCTTTGTGATCACAGCTTTGTAGTACAGCTCGAAATCCGGCATTGTGATGTCCCCAGCTTTGTTTTTCCTTTTCAACAGTTCCTTGGCGATTTGGGGCCTTTTCTGGTTCCATACAAATTTAAGGACTATTTGTTCCAGTTCTTTGAAAAATGTCCTCGGTATTTGATCGGGATAGCATTGAAAGTGTAGATTGCTCTGGGTAGCGTGGACATTTTAACTATGTTAATTCTTCCGATCCATGAGCATGGAATATTTTTCCATCTTTTTATGTCTTCCTCAATGTCTTTCAAGAGTGATTTATAGTTTCTAGAATATAGGTCCTTTAGGTCTCTGGTTAAGTTAATTCCAAGGTAATGTATGGTTTTTGGTGCTATTGTAAATGGGATGGATTCCCTAATTTCTCTTTCTTCAGTCTCATTGTTCGTGTATAGAAATGCAACTGATTTCTGAGCATTGATTTTGTATCCCGCCACGTTACTGAATTGCTCTCTAACTTCTAATAGTTTGGGCATGGATTCTTTTGGGTTTTCCATATAGAGTATCATGTCATCTGCGAAGAGAGACAGTTTGACTTCTTCTTTGACGATTTGGATACTCTTTATCCCTTTGTGTTGTCTGATTGCTGTTGCAAGGACTTCTAGTACTATGTTGAATAATAGTGGCGAGAGTGGGCATCCTTGTCGTGTTCCTGATCTTAAGGGAAAGGCTTCCAGCTTTTCCCCATTGAGAATGATATTTGCTGTAGGCTTTTCATAGATGGTTTTTATGAGATTGAGGAATGTACCCTCTATCCCTACACTCTGAAGGGTTTTAATCAGGAAAGGATGCTGTATTTTGTCAAATGCTTTTTCTGCATCAATCGAGAGGATCATATGGTTCCTGAGTCTTTTCTTGTTGATATGATGTATCACGTTGATCGATTTGTGAATGTTGTACCACGCTTGCATCCCAGGGATGAATCCCACTTGGTCATGATGGATAATCTTTTTAATGTACTGTTGGATTCTATTAGCCAGGATCATGTTGAGGATTTTGGCATCCATATTCATTAGGGAAATTGGTCTGTAATTCTCTTTTTTGATGGGGTCTTTGCCTGGTTTGGGGATCAAGGTAATATTGGCCTCAGAGAATGAGTTTTGGTAGCTTTCCTGCTGTTTCTATTTTTTGAAATAGCTTTAGGAGAATAGGTATTATTTCTTCTTTGAATGTTTGGTAGAATTCCCCAGGAAAACCATCCGGGCCTGGAGTTTTGTTTTTTGGAAGGTTGTTTATCACTGACTCAATCTCTTCATAATTAATTGACCTGTTCAAAAAATCAATTTCTTCCTGTTTCAGTCTTGGTAGTTTATAGGTTTCCAGGAAGGCCTCCATCTCATCCAGATTGCTTAATATATACTTTTAACTATGCAATTTTCTGCGTTCATGTTAGACTCTTAAAAATCTTTTTGAATTTTTTTAATTTAAAGTCAATTTAATTAGCATATAGTGTATTAGTTTTAGGGGTAGAATTCATCAGTTGCATATAACACCCAGTGCCTTATTACATTAAGTGTCCTCCTAAATGCCCATCACTCAATTACCCCATCTCCCACCCAAGTCCCCTTCAACAACCCTCAGTTTGTTTCCTATAAGAGTCTCTTATTGTTTACCTACTTCTCTGTTTTTATCTTATTTTATTTTTCCTTCCCTTCCCTTATGTTCATCCATTTTGTTTCTTAAATTCTACAAATGAGTGAGATCATATAGTATTTGTCTTTCTCTGAGTGACTTACTTTGCTTAGCATAATACCATCTAGTTCCCTCCACATTGTTGCAAATGGTAAGATTTCACTCTCTTTGATAGCTGAGTAATATTCCGTTGTATATATATACACCACTTTTTTTTTAAGATTTTATTTATTTATTCGACAGAGATAGAGACAGCCAGCGAGAGAGGGAACACAAGCAGGGGGAGTGGGAGAGGAAGAAGCAGGCTCATAGCGGAAGAGCCTGATGTGGGGCTCGATCCCATAATGCCGGGATCACGCCCTGAGCCGAAGGCAGACGCTCAACCGCTGTGCCACCCAGGCGCCCCTATACACCACTTCTTTATCCATTCATCTGTTGATGGACATCTGGGCTCTTTCTATGTTTTGACTATTGTGAACATTGCTGCTATAAACATTGGGGTGCATGTGCCTCTTCAAATCACATTTTTTGTACCCTTTGAATAAATACCTAGAAGTGCAACTGCTGGGTCTTATGGTAGTTCTATTTTTAACTTTTTGAGGAACCTCCATGCTGATTTCCACAGGGGCTGCACCGGTTTGCATTCCCATCAACAGTGTAAGATGGTTCCTCTTTCTCCGCATCCTTGCCAATGTCTGTTGTTTCCTGAGTTGTTAATTTTAGCCATTCTGACTGTATGAGGTGGTATCTCATTGTGGTTGTGTGTTTCCCTGATGCTGAGTGATGTTGAGCATTTTTTCATGTGTCTGTTAGCCATTTGCATGTCTTCTTTGGAGAAATATCATTCATGTCTTCTGCCCATTTCTTGACTGGATTTTTTGTTTTGGGGTGTTGAGATTGATAAATTCTTTATAGATTTTGGATACTAGCCCTTCATCTGATATCTCATTTGTGAATATCTTCTCCCATTCTATAGGTTTCCTTGAGTTTTGTTGATTGTTTCCTTTGCTGTGCAAAAGCTTTTTATCCTGATGAAATCAAAATAGTTCATTTTTGCTTTTGTTTCCCTTCCCTTTGGAGGTATGCCTAGCAAAAAGTGGATGCAGCCAAGGTCTAAGAGGTTGCTGCCTATGTTCTCCTCCAGGATTTTGATAGATTCCTCTCTCACATTTAGGTCATTCATCCATTTTGAGTTTGTTTTTGTGTATGGTGTAAGAAAGTGGTCTAGTTTCATTCTTCTACATGTGGCTGTCCGATTTTCCCAACACCATTTCTTGTAGAGACTCTTTTTTCCATTGGATATTCTTTCCTAGATTGTCAAACATTAGTTGACCATATAGGTGTGGGTCCATTTCTGGTGTTCTATTCTGTGCCACTGATCTATGTGTCTCTTTTTATACCAGTACCATACTGTCTTGATGGTAACAACTTTGTAATACAGCTTGAAGTCCGGAATTGTGATGCCTCTAGCTTTGTTTTTCATTTGCAATGTTACTTTGGCTATTTGGTGTCTTTTCTGGTTCCATACCAATTTTAGGGTTGTTTGTTCCAGCTCTGTGAAAATTGTTGATTGTATTTTGTTAGTCATTGCATTGCACGTGTACATTGCTTTGGGTAGCACAGACATTTTAACAATATTTGTTCTTCCAACCCATGAGCATGGAATGTTTTTCCATTTCTTTGTATCTTCCTCAATTTCTCTCATGAGTGTTCTATAGTTTTCAGAGTACAGATCTTTTACCTCTTTGGTTAGGTTTATTCCTAGCTATCTTATCATTCTTGGTGCAATTGTAATAAGACTGATTCCTTGATTTCTCTTTCTGCTGCTACATTAATGTACAGAAATCCAACTGACATTCTGTGCATTGATTTTATATCCTGTGACTTTGCTGAATTCCTGTATCAGTTCTAGCAATTTTTTTGTGGAGTCTTTTGGGTTTTTTACATAGAGTATCATGTAATCTGTGAAGAGTAAAGGTTTGACTTCTTTGCCAATTTGGATGCTCTTTATTTCTTTTTGTTGTCTGATTGTTGAGGTTAGGACTTCCAGTACTATGTTGAACAACAATGGTGAGAGTGGAATCCCTGTTGTGTTCCTGACCTTGAAGAAAAGCTCTCAGTTTTTCCCCATTGAGGATGATATTTCTGTGGGTCTTTCATGTATGGATTTTATGATGTTGAGCTATGTTCCCTCAATCCATACAAGGTGGAGGGTTTTTATCAAGAAAGGATGTTGTATTTTTACAAATGCCTTTTCTGCATCTGTTGAGAGGATCATATGGCTCTTGTCCTTTCTTTTATTAATGTGGTGTGTCACATTGATTGATTTGTGAATGTTGAACCACCCCTGCAGCCCAGGAGTAAGTCCCCGTTGGTTGTAGTGAATAATCCTTTTAATGTACTGTTGGATCTTATTAGCTATCATCTTGGCGAGAATTTTAGCATCCATGTTCACAGGGATATTAGTCTATAAAATCCTTTTTGGTGGGATCTTTGGGTGGTTTTGGGATCGAGGTAATGCTGGCCTCACAGACTGGTTTGGAAGTTTTCCTTCCATTTTTATTTTTTGGAACAGTTTCAAAAGAACAGTTATTAATTCTGCTTTAAATGTTTGGTAGAATTCCCCTGGGAAGCCATCTGGCTCTGGACTCTTGTTTATTAGGAGATTTTTGATTACCGATTCAAATTTTTGCTCGTTGTAGGTTTAATCAGGTTTCTATTTCCTCCTGTTTCAGTTTTGGTAGTTTATATGTTTATAGGAATTTATCCATTTCTTCCAGATTGCCTTATTTGTTAGTATATAATTGCTCATAATATTCTCTCATAATTGTTTGTTATTTCTTCAGTGTTGGTTGTTCTCTCTCTCTCCTCTTTCATTCATGATTTTCTTCATTTGGGTCCTTTCCCTTTACTCTTTGATAAGTCTGGCTATGGGTTTACTGATCGTACTGATTCTTTCAAAGTACCAGCTCTTAGTTTCATTGATTTGTTCTACTGTTTTGTTTTGTTTTGTTTTTATATCATTGATTTCTGCTCCAATCTTAATTATTTCTCTTCTCCTGGTAGATTTATGCTTTATTTGCTTTTCTTTTTCCAGGTCCTTTATGTCTAAGTTTAGGTTGTGCATTTGAGATTTTTCTTGCTTCTTAAGGAAGGCCTGTACTGCTATATACTTCTCTCTTAGGACTACCTCTGCTACATCCAGAAGGTCGTGTTTTCACTTTCATTTGCTTCCATGTATTTTTAAATTTTTCTTTAATTTCCTGGTTGGCCCATTTGTTCTTTAGTAGGATGTTATTTAACCTCCATGTATTTGTGGTCCTTCTAAACTTCTTTTTTTTAAGATTTTATTTATTTATTTGTCAGAGAGAGAGACAGAGCCCACAAGAAGGGGAAGTGGTAGGCAGAGCAGGCAGAGGGAGAAGCAGGATCCCTGCTCAGCAACAAGCCCAATGCAGGACTCAATCCCAGGACCCTGGGATCATGACCTGAACCAAAGACAGCCACTTAACCAACTGAGCCACCCCGGCGTCCCTCCAAACTTCTTCTTGTAGTTGACTTCAAGTTTCATAGCATTGTGGTCTGAAAATATGCATGGTATGATCTCAATCATATATATGTATTTATATATATTATTTATAATATATGTATTTATGTATATTTATATAAATTATATAAATATAATAAATAAATATAAAATAAATTTATATAAATATAATAAATATAAATTTATATCTATATAAATATATATAAATACAGGAAATGAAAGTAAATATATATATAAAGTATATATAAAAATAAAAATTAAAAAAAACTGAAAAAATAAGAAAATAACTGAAAAAATAATACTAAAAGACTAAAGAATAAAAATACAAAGAATGCTATATACTGTTTTCCCAAGAGGTGAAGTTTTGCACCCTTCTATGATCAGTAAACTTGATTACAGTGAGTTGTTTGTGCTGGTCTTCTGGGGGTGAGGCCTATTTCTGTTTCTCAGGTGGACTTGCCCTAGCAGAAATGCGCCTTCAGTGCATAGAGGCAGAACTTAGTGTAAGTGGCTCCAAACTCCTCTAAGTGGAGCTGTTTTGTTCCCTGAAGGCTTTCAGCACTGATTGGAGAGATGAATATGGCTGTGCCCTGCTCTTTAGCCCAGAACTAAAAATTCCTGCTGCCCATTCTTCAGTGAGCCCTCACAGAAAAGCAATAAATCACTCTGATCTCCCTGGTTTCCATCAGAACTTTGTGTTCACCTGGCCTGTAACCGAGCATTTGTATCTCAGGCACATGACTGAGTTTCAAAGCTCCAAATTTTAAGGACTCCCAGGGAGTCGACCCGCACTCTTGTTCTGGGGGTGTGGTTCTCGCCACACTTCTGCCTTTTGCTGGACCTGTCCCAGGAAAGTGGTCACATGACTGCGAAGTGAGTTGCACTTTATGGCAACACAGAGCAGAAAGCCAGCACCTAGACTCGCTGTTCTGAGCCGGCTTCCCCACTCCTATGCCTGGGAACTCTGCAACACTCAGGCACCACCCATTCTTCTTGCAACCTTAGGGATCCTGAGACCATGTTGTCACACCTAGGATTCTGCCCTGCTTCACCACTTGAGGACCTTTAAGCCAGGCACATCCCCCACTGTAACAGACTTCCAAAAGTTCCAATTTTGCCCTCTGCTGCTTATAATACTTTGCAGTGGCCTCCTTAAGCAGGCTCCCTCCCCTCCACTGTATCCTCAGCTATATCACACCAGATTCAAGTCTCTGTACCTCCTGTGTTCGAAACAGTGCTCACTTTTCTACTTGTAGACTTGCAGCGTTTGTTTCCTCAGATCTCTGATTGATTTCTTGGGTGTTCAGAATGATTTGATATCTAGTTGTATTTGAGGAGTGAGACAAATTTAGGTCCCCCTACTCTTCTGCCATCTTAACTCCACCCCTCTATGTTAGACTTAAAAAAAAAAAATCAAGCCACAAAGGACTAAGTGGAGAAAAAACTTCATTATTGGAGCCACCAATATAGTCAATATTGGAAAAATTAAATTAAGTCAATATTTTAAAGTATCTAGCATCAGACCATCTCTCTCCACCTCCATTGATAATGCTCTGTTGCCAGCATTACCTCTCTTCTGGATCACTGCTAAAGCTCTGCTTCCACCCATGTCCTCTTGTATTCCACTAAATATAATCCAGCCCATATCACTTCTCTTATCAAATTATTTAAAATAAAATGCAAGTCCTTAAAATGGCTCACAGTGTTCTATATAATATAGACCCCTTTATCTTTCTAATCTCATCTTATACTACTGTTCCCCATATGAATTTCACTCTTGTTAAAATGACATCTTTGTTCTCCTCCAGCACTCACACATAGTTCTGCTTCATAGTTACTGCATTTGCTATTCACTGTGGTTGGAGCACACCTCCATAATATATACAAATATGTCCCTCATTTGCTCCCTTCCAATCTTTGTAGCCTTTTCAATGAGGCCTTCTCTGATTTGCTTACTGAAAGTTGCATCAATTACTCTACTTTTCAACAGCCTTTACTATTTTCCAACTTACTTTCCTCTGTAGAACTTGTCACTCTTTAATGTATTGTGCTTTCCTGTTACATGTCCCCTTGCATTACAATGTTTGCGAGGAAGAATACAGATTTGTGAAGATCTTTTTGTTCACTACTGTAAGTACAAAGAAATGTGCTTGAATGAATTAATGTATATGATTATTTTAAATTAATTTTAAATTAAATTAAGGTTTACATTAATGCCTAATACATTCAGTGCTTTTACACATCTACTATCTCATTCAGTTCTTTCTGCAACCCCATCATAAAGTATATACCACTATCCTATTTTATGAATGAGGAATTAGATCCAGAACTCATAAATAATATGTCCAAGATTATACTGCTAGTATAGAATCAAAGAATTTGATTCTAATTGCTAGCTTTGTGCTCTTCTCACTACATTACTGCGGTATCTATCTAGAATTTTAAAATACAAGACAATGATTTTTCAGGTATCTGCTGAAGAAATCAGTGTGGCAAAATTAGAAGCATCCTTTATTTTCTCAATTTCCTTTGTTTAATGTCCAAGCAGACCACCCTCTTTTTGTCATTCGAGAGGAAAAAAGGCAGGTTAAATTATGTCTTGAAATAATTAAATTAGTCTTAAGTCCCTATTATTTAAATATTTTCCATATCCTCTCTAATAATGGCTTCTTTTCAAAGACATTACAAGCATTAGTCAAAAGAACACCTGGTCCTCTCAATTCAGTGGAAAACTGGTCTTTGCATAGATAGATGATAGATAGATTAGATAGATAGATGATAGATAGATAGATAGACAGATAGATAGATAATAGACAGATGATAGATATAGATAGATAGATGATAGAGACATAAATAGCAGGTGTCAGAGGCTTAATTACACATTTTTTAAATTTAAATTCAATTAGCCAACATATAGTACTTCATTAGTTTTTGATATAATGTTCAATGATTCCCACCCAGTGCTACATTTTTTTAAAAAAATTATGCATCCAAGCTACTGAATCCTATTGTGATAAATCCCTCACAGTGGCTCAGTTGAAAATTTAATATTCTATGTGGCAAAATGCAAAAATATCTAAAGACTGCCATTTAAAAAATGAGTTATGAAAGGTCTAATTTGGGGGCAGATGGGGAGAGAATTTTCTGTGGCTCTGAAATAATTCTATTTATTGGATGTGTAAACACTTCACAGAAAGTAAATGCTAAATGTCTTCTAGAGAATCGGGGCTTTCAGAATGGCATGTACATACACATCACTCAAATATGTCAAGTAAAATTGTGTGTGTGTGCGTGCGTGTGTATAGATTTCTGTATTTTTATTTCTTTGAATATTTCCTCTGCTCCTTTTTCTGCTTAGGAACTTATTTTACAAAGCATTCCATGTCAGAACATTTCACTCACACTTTTTATTTCTTCACCCTTTTCTACTATATTGGTGCTATCATATGTAAGATTATAGAGGTAAATTGCCATTCTCATTTCATTTCATTAAGGTTATATGGCTTGTCACTGTTGATGTTAATTTTGTTCACCTGGCTGAGGTAGTGTTTGTTAGGTTTCCTTCCTCCTTTAACAATGTACTCTGTGGAGGGAAGTCACTATGTGTAGCCCATATCTCCATGAAGATTTATGCTTTTACCTAAATTATTTGGAATTCCTCAGAATGTGAGATTTGTCTCTTCTCTCCCATTTATTTATTATTATATCATTTATTTGTCTTTATGGATACATGGATATCTATTTTCTACTTTGGACTATAATCTAACCTACTTAATTTTATTGTTCATACTATTCTAATTTGGCCATTGGGAGCTCTTTCAGTTGGTCCTTAAATCCCTTTGACACACTCCATTATTTTTTGGCCCTTAGCCCTTATTTTCTGGAACTAAAAGATCTTTGAGGCTCATATTATAAATTTTCACCCCCTGTGCTAGGATCAGCTATTTCTCCAAAGACCCCTGTTTCTTTTTGTGGTACAATGGTAATGGAAATCACCATCTGGGTGTTAGGGGTTCTTTTATTACTGGGATGCCATTGCTTGTAGGCCCTCTCAGCTATCACAGCAAAGAAATATATGTGTATGTACTAACCCATGTACACATACACACACACAATCTTCATCTGTATCTATATTAAGCTAAACATATGTTCATACTGATGTGTTCAACTCTAATCCATTAACACATGAATCACAGCCTCCTCCCACTGCTTACCTATAACCTCAAACTCCAACAATAAGAAATCAGGCAGTGACTAACATATCATAATAATAATAATTAAAAAAACAAAAAACTATATAGCTTTAATTATTAAACACTATGGTACTTGTGCATGAATAGACTGACAGATAAATGGAACTAATGAAAATGTTCAGAAATAGAACAAATACATAGTAGTATATGATAGAGGTGTCATTTCAAACCAGTACAATAAACATGCATCTTTTATTTTTTATTAAAAAAAAAGAAATCAGGCTCCCAACACCCACCACCAATTAACTTAATTTTTCAATTCTCATATACCTATGATAGTTTTAGAATTATCAACTCATACTTCCATAAGAAACAACTTTCTCAACTTGAGTACCGTACTTATGTACATTT
Organism: Ursus americanus; assembly: GCF_024610735.1. Lineage (NCBI taxonomy): Eukaryota > Metazoa > Chordata > Mammalia > Carnivora > Ursidae > Ursus > Ursus americanus. The sequence continues at coordinate 24,126,070 of NC_142164.1, forward strand.
CCCTTTAACTTTAGTCTGATAGACTCCACTCATTTCCAAAGTCACTCAGATCAGTACTTATCTTCTTCAGTAAGATTGTTTCACATATTTGTGGTACAATTAGATTCTTTTGTCACAGTCTGCTTTCTTTCCTGAGATCCCTCAACATCCTAAATTATTTAAAAAAATATATTAATACATTAAAGTTCACTGTTATTGTTATAAAGTTCTATGGGTTTTGACAAACACATAATGCCATGTATCCTCCACTACAGTATCATATAGAACAGTTTCACTGCCTTAACACTTAATTTTTTTTGAAAATATGGAATACAATATATAATGCTTATATTACTCTTAAATAATGTTTATTAAATAATATTTCATATTTCATTATACTATTCATATGCTTTTGCTTAATTATATTGTTCTAATATCAATAGTGACATTAATTCATTAAAATGTTTCAAATTCCCCATAATACTTTTCAACTTTTTCTCGGAATGACTTTCTGCATTCTTACACGTTTGTTATTATATCTGGGGGCCTTATTTTATGTGAATGTATCTCATATTTTTTCTGTATGTTGGTGTGGAAATGGTTTAAGGTATAAGGATTTTCTTTATATTTAAATTGTAAAATATCTCTTCAATAAAGTGACACAAACAAATCTTCACTTCTGTCTTTTAAAGGCACCAATTTTCCTCAAACTGTTGATATACAACATGATGGTGGTGGCAATCAAGCAGAGTATGGGTCTGAGGAGGAAGCCCAAATAAATAGGTAATATGCCTAAAGAAATTGATTAAAATACATACTTGAGGGAATCACATATAAATGATTAGTTGGGACATACTAAAATGACTCAAGTATCATGATATATTTTAAAGGATTGCAACATTACTAGAAAAATGAATATTTTTGGTAGACAGTCTCTCCTCTGTTCTCCTGCCCACCACTTCCTTGCAGTATTCAATAAACCTCCATCTCCTTTTAATAACTAACTAAACAAATAAATATTTTTGAATAAAATTCAAAAGACACATCTGTTCACTTTGTAATCATACAACATGAATGATCATGCTGCTACATTGAATTAGGAGATAAATTCTTGTCCAGAATATGGTACAATGCTAATTTTTCCAAGCTATGGATATGTTTTCAGTTAGAATATTATATGTTTTTAATACAAGTATATATCCACTGTAGTTCTTAACATACATTTGATAGTCACCTATATAACTATTCTATTTCATTTGTTTTAAAGCAATGGATTCTTTGGCAGTGCATCAAAAAAATAATACGAATTATCCAAATGATTTTTTGTGTGCATTGAAATAAATTGTGTTAGTATTTACATATAACATTTTTAATATGCTTTCAACAGAAAGTAATCATGTCTAATAGAGAACACAGCATTTATTGGATTTGGGAATGTACATTGAAAAGTGTTTTGTTTGCAAATCCACCTGTTACCTATAGTAAATTTCAATTTGTTTTTCACAAAGTACTTTTTTAAAAAATGGCTAATATTGGTGTACACTTTATCAAAAAGGAGTAGAAAGATAACTAAACAATAGCAATAATCACTAATGGATTACAAGAAGTATTTAGATATCAAATGAATGTAATTGGCAAAAGATATAAAATGACAGAAATAAGAATTCATAAAGAACAAGTAAAATAGAAAGTTCAATTTATTTACAAAGGCCTTTATATTGGTTTTATGAGTGAAAGAGTACAAAGATAACACATTCCATGTAAGCTGGCTACATAATCAGAAGTGTTAACATCCCTCCCTCCCAAACCCACTTCAGAAACAAATTGCAAAATATAAAAATAGGTAAAAACCTATAATGGTGCTGAAATACAGAAAATATATCAACAAATATAAGAAGATGCCCAGAGTGTTTTCCCTTATGAAAGAATGAGTTTGGGAAGCCAATGGAGGAGACCCTGACATATCCCTTCTGAGACCCTCTAAACCACTGAGAGCAAGTGGAGACAAAAATGCAGAAAGTTAACGTGGGCACCATTCTTCCTGATAAGTCATCTCCCTTCAAGAAAAGAGTGTAATGGGGAAAGGAGGATAAGCGGGCACAACAGACAAAAGCTGATACACCTGAATATTTCTCTAAAGGGAGAAAATTTAAAACGTGGCTGGACTTATGAAGAGATACTGTAGATCAGAATAAAGGGTACACTTCAAGAATCAGACTCAACATGCTTCCTGTAGTCTTATGATAAGAAACATAGCAAAATATGTAATTTGGTTTTTTTTGAACAGATTAGGAAAAAAATCCTGCATTCATGAAACCAAAGCAAGTAGTTATAAACAAAGAGTAATCTGAAATCAGAAAAGACAACAAAAAAAGATTGCTGAATAAAAGCAATAGAGAAGGAACTGCAAATTGGTCTTCTTAATTGTAAAACCTATGTTTTATAAAGATTTATTTATTTATCTCAGAGAGAGAAAGAGAGAGGAGGGACAGAGGGAGAAGGAGAGAGAAATTCAAGCAGACTTCATGCTGAGCATGGAGTCAAACGTGGACCTGAATCTCACCACCCTGAGATCACAACCTGAGCCAAAACCAAGAGTCAGATGCTTAACCAACTGTGTCACCCAGGCACCCCAAGTAAAACCTATTTTTTAAATAAGAACAAAATATTTCATCCATTACAAAATACAATTGCTTATTTCAAAACAACAAACAATTTCAATTACCAATTAGTTGCAGTAGTACCACCCTACTTGCACAGTTATGACAACAAAAATGCCTCCAGACATTGCCAATAGTCCCATGGCAAAAAAAAATCACTCCTAATTGAGAAGCACTCCATTAAAGTAATAATACCCAGGCTATAAAACAACAACAAAAAATGAACTCTTCAATAAAAGCACTGGCTAGACTCCACATTCAGGTGGGGTCAGGTTTCATGTCTAAAGGGGCTTCCCACTGTCTCTGTGGTCAGGCAGGGCAGCAGGCTCTGCCCAAAAGTTGGGTAGAGCCCCAGGCTGGACTTTGTGATTGGGTAAGCCATTGGCTGTGTTCTGTTGTTGGGTGAGGTTACTGGCCCCACTCTCTAGTCATGGAGGGCTTCTAGCTATACTCTATAGTTGGGTGGGGATGGATACTGTGCCCTGCAGTTGGGTAGGTTGCTCTGGTCAGATGGAACCACAATGCTGTACACCTGGGTAGGGTCATTTGCTGCGTTTCTTCCTTGGGTGAGCCACCCAAAGCTGTGTTCATCAATCAGGTAGGCTGTATGCTGGGTCCAGCTATTGCATGAGTTGGTAGATTGAATTCTACAGCCAGGTGATACTGTAGGCTGGGCTCCAAGGCTGCTCAGTCTCACTGTCCAGGCTTCCTGGTTGTCTGGGGCCAAAGTCTATGCTCAACAGTTGGGCAGGGCTGCTGCCTTGGCTCCCTAGCTGGGTGGACCATAGATTATGCTCATCTGGGGGTCTGTGGTCATGCTTCCTGGAAGGGTGGGACTGGAGGCTATGTTCAGAAGTTGGGTGGGTGAATAGAATTATTTTTAAAACTATTATAGTCAGAATAACATTGGCCAGAAAAGGAAAATACAATGAGACCACAAAATATACAGTCTAGAACGAGGCTTATTTTGAATGTCAAAAATATGAATAATGAAAAACTTTGAAGAGTGTTTTTAACATGTGACAGGTATAACCCAATACCTATTATTTGTAAAGAGCTATTTAAATCAGTAGAGTAGACACATACCCCAATTAAAAGCAGTCCGATGACATGATCAGCAATTGAAAAACATGAAATAAAATCTGACAATTTGGCAGCTTAAACTTTCCTTCCTTTAAGAAGGGTTCACTGACTCTTCAGTCTAGGTCAGGTTTCAATTATGTGTTCACATAGACCTTTGACTTAAGCTTTATAGTTTACAATAAAATTGCAATATAATAATTATTTTATAATATTTGCCATAACCATCTCTCAAGTCAGACTGTAAGATTTAAGCTGTCAGGTGCAATGTCTGACTTCATTCAGTGTTCCAACACTTATGACACAATGGCGCATAGTAGGTGTTGAACAAATTTACTAGGAGGTATTACAGTGTGGCAGTCATGAGTTGACTGTTGAGCCAGACTCCACCTGGATTCAAATTCCAACCCTAGGAATAACAATCAGTAGCCATGTAGCTGTGTAACTTTGACAAGTCATTTAGCCTCTTTTTGTTTCAAGTTCCTCATCTGGAAAATGGGGTAGTAAAAATACAAGGTTGTTTTGATGGTTGTTTTGACAGAAATATGCATGTGTATTATATATATAATATTTAGGATGGTGCCTGGCAGAGAGTGTTATGTAAGTCACATAAAATATTATATTTATTAAATGAATAAACTACTAAACTGTAGTATGTCCATGCAATAAAATACTATGTTACCTTTTAAAAAATGTGTATTATTAAAGATATTAAATGGCATGGTAAGATGTTTATGATTTTTACAGTAAAACAGTTTATAATATTAAAGCAAATATACACAATTATATTAATATGTATAGAAAAAGGAATAGTAGCTTCTGGTCCTAGTATTATCTCTGGATGGAGCAATCAAGATACTTATTTCCTCATTATACTTTTCTTTACTTTCACAATTTTCAACTATGAACATGTATTTGCTTTATAATCATAAAAATCAATAAATTCTATTAAAATTATAAATTCATTTAAAGCTTGAACAAACTGAGGGCTTCAGAGGGGAGGGGGGTGGGGGAATGGGATAGGCTGTTGATGGGTATTAAGGAGGGCACTTACTGCATGGTGCACTGGGTGTTGTACGCAAGTAATGAATCATGGAACTTTACATCAAAAACTAAGGATGTCCTGCATGGTGACATAATATAATAAAAAAATATTATATAAAAAATAAATAAAGCTTCAATTTCAAATTAAACTTGTTAATAAGAACCCAAAAAAATGCTTTATGGCATAGTACGACCTAGCTGTGATTGTTAACTTAATCTATCAACTTGACTGCACTAAGAGATGCACAGATAAATGGAAAAACACTATTTCTGGGTATGTCTGTGAGGGTCTTTCCAGAAGAGATTAACATTTGAATTGGTAGACTGAGTTAGGAAGATCACCCTCACCAGTGTGGGTGGGCATCTTCTCAACCATTGGGAGCATGAATAGAACAAAAGGCACAGGAAGGGTGAATTTGCTCTCTTATTGAGCTGAGACATCCATCTTCTCCTACTCTGGACATCGATGCTCCTGGATTTTAGGCCTTCAGAGTTAAACTGGGACTTACATAATTGGTTCCTCTGGTTCTCAGGTCTTTGGGTTTAGATTGGAACTACACCATCAGGTCTCCAGCTTGCAGATGGTGAATTGTGGGACTTTTCATCCTCCATAATCACATGAACCAGTTCCTCATAATAAATCTCTTTCTATATATCTCTCTATATAACCTTTTGCTAAAATATGACTCCATATAAGAAGATATTTAATGAATTAATATATTACTTATATCTCTAAAGCACTGTGAAAGATACATATATAACATATATATCAGATACATATAATATGTACGAATGTGTGTCTATGTGTATGTTTATATATACATGTATATTATCCAATATACAAGTTTGGGTATTTTGAAATTTCTGAGCTGTAATTAGCACCAATGGCTAATAAAGTACTCATAAGTAGTTGAGGAATAAGTAAATCAAAAGTTGAAAAAAATTCTTAAATTACATTTGCTAATGTAAGTGGAGAAAATGTACAATGAAGGATGTTAGCAACTATGCATTTTTAAAGGTTCCTTGTAATACATACATATAGAATTTATAGCACAGTAAATCTTACCTTTAAAAACTACAATTCTCCATTTCCCCCTTCTAACAGCATATGGTCAAATTCATCAAAATGTGTACATTAAATATGTGTATTTTTGTATGTCAATTAGACTTCAATAAAGCTTTTAAAAAAAGAAAAATGACTGAAAAAAGCCCTTTACTTATTCACTTTAACATAGGACCTTAAATTATTCATCTTGATAATCAAGTGTCAGAATAAAGTAAATGAATTCTGGACACAATTCAAATGGCTTAGAAAACTCATATGTGTATCAGAAATATTAGATGCCGCCCACATCTTGCACAAGATATACTAATGTATATTACTATTTAATTAGTATATTTAATATATCAAATATCTAAAGGTGTCATATTAGCATTATTTATTTTATTTTCCATACATATCAATTATTATGTAAAAAGGGTTTTTTTTCTTTTGTTTTCTTTTTTTGCTCATCACAGTAAGTGTACTCTTTAATCCCCATCACATATTTCACTCACCCCCCTTCTCACATCCCTTCTGATAGCCATTAGTTTGTTCTCTATAGGTAAGTCTGTTTCTTGGTTTTCCTCTCTCCTTTTTTTGCCTATTCATTTTGTTTCTTAAATTCCACATGAGTGAGATTATATGGTATTTGTCTTTCTCTGCCTGGCTAATTTCACTTAGCATTATACCCTCTACTCTATCCATGTTGTTGTAAATGGCAATATTTCATTCTTTTTATGGCTGAATTATATTCCAGTATATATATACCACATCTTCTTCATCCATTCATCAATCAATGGATACTTAGGCTGCTTCCATATCTTGGCTATTGAAAATAATGCTGCTATAAACAGGGTTGCATGTATCCCTTTAAATTAGTGTTTTTGAATTTTGGGGGTAAATTTGCATAGTAGTGTGATTACTGGATTGTAGGGTATTTCTATTTTTTAACTTTTTGAGGAACCTCCATACTCTTCTCCAGAGTGGTTGCACCAGTTTTCGTTTCCAACAGTGCAAGAGGGTTCCTTTTTCTCCACATCCTCATCAAATTTGTTGTTTCTTGTGTTGTGGATTTTAGCAATTTTGATAGGTGTAAATTGACATCTCATTGTAGTTTTGATTTGCATTTCCCTGATGATGAGTCATGTTGAGCATCTTTTCATGTGTCTGTTGGCCATCTGGATATCTTCTTTGGAGAAATGTCTCTTCATATCCTCTACTCATTTTTTAATTGGATTATTTGATTTTGGGGTGCTGAATTGGGTAAGTTCTTTATATATTTTGGATACTAACCTTTTATCAGATATGTCATTTGCAAATATCTTCTTTCATTCTGGAGATTGCTTTCAAGTTTTGTTGATTATCTCCTTTGCTGTGTAGAGACATTTTTATTTTGATGTAGTCCCAATAGTTTATTTATGCTTTTGTTTCCCTTGCCTCAGGAGACATATCTAGAAAAATGTCAGAGAAATTACTGTCTATGCTCTCCTGAGGATTTTATGGTTTCAGGTCTCACACTTCAGTCTTTAATCCATTTTTAGGGTTTTTTTGTGTGTGTATGGTGTAAGAAAGTGGTCTAGTTTCATTCTTTTGCATGTAGCTGCCCAGTTTTCCAAACACCACTTGTTGAAAAGATTGTCTTTTTCCCATTGTGTAATCATTCCTCCTTTGTGCAAAGTTAATTGACCATATAATTGTGAGTTGGGGCTCCTGGGTGGTGGAGCCAGTTAAGCGTCTGAATCTTGATTTGGGCTCAGGTCATGATCTTGGTGTCATGAGACTGAGTCCCATGTGGGGCTCTGCACTCAGTGTGGAGCCTCCTTGGGACTCTCTCTCCTTCTGCCCCTACCCCTTCACACTTTCTCTCTCTAAAATAAATATAAATAAATAAATAAATAAATAAATAAATAAATAAATAAATCTTTAAGAAATAATGATAATTTTGTTTCTGGATTTTCTGTTTTTTTCATTCCATTGATCTATGTGTCTATTTTTATGCCAGTACCATACTGTTTTTAATTACTACCAATTTATAATACACTTGAAGTCTGGAATTGTGATTCCTCCAGTTTTGGTTTTATTTTTCAAGATTGCTCTGGTGATTTGGGGTCTTTTGTGATTCCATACAAATTTTAGGATTGGTTGTTAGAGTTCTGTGAAAGATGCTGTTGGTATTTGGATAGTGATTGCATTAAATCTGTAGATTGCTTTGGGTAGTACAGACAGTTTAACAATATTTTTCTTTCAACCCATGATCATGGAATGTCTTTCCATTTCTTTGCATTATCTTCAATTTCTTTAATCAGTGTTTTATAGTTTTCAGAGTATAGGTCTTTCACTTCTTTGGTTAAGTTTATTCCTAGATATTTTATTAGTTTTGGTGTAATTGTAAATGGGATTGTTTTCTTAATTTCACTTTCTACTACTTCATAATTGGTATATAGAAATGCAATAGATTTCTATACATTGATTTTGTATTCTGTGACTTTACTTAAATTCATTTATTAGTTCTAGTAGTTTTTGGTGGAATCTTTAGTGTTCCCTATATATAATATTATGCCATCTGCAAAGATGAGAGTTTTATTTCTTCCTTACCAAATGCTCAAGGCATTTGGATGTCTTTTATCTCTTTATGTTGTCTAATTGTTATGGCCAGGACTTCCAGCAGTATGTTGAATAAAATTGGTGAGAATGGGCATGCTTGTTGTGTTCCTGACCTCAGGGGACTGACCCAAGCTCACCTGTCCCATAGATACAAATAAATAACACATCAGAAGAAATAACCCAGAAAACAATCTGAAGACTGGCAAAATGAACTCCACAACTAAAGGTAGAGAAGAAGCCACATTGAAGAAGGTAGGAAGGGTGAAGATGTCATCTTGGAGCAAAGCAGACCATGGCATTCCTCTGTGGAGGAGGAAATGGTGGTGTGGAGAAGGACAAAGAACAGATTTTCACACTAGGAGCTCACAAAGAGGGAGGATGAATCCACATAAAGTTTGCCCTTAAAAGTGAGAGGGTCCGAATTTTGTGAGTTCTTACAACCAGAGGGACTTAAAGCCTGGAATTTTGAAAACCAGCAGGCTCTGTTCTGGGAGAGCCCTAAAAGCCTTAGGAAGCAGAGTCTCCACCCTTAAGGTGACAGCATAACAAATAGCCCCTGTGGATACAGTGTAGAAAAAGCAGTTTGAAAAAATGCCAGGGGCAGACAGGAGGGAGAGTGAGTATGGCTCAGAGAGACAGGGATCATGGGGGGACCCTTCCAGGAACAAAGGAGCTAGAAGGCATCATTTCCCTCTCTCACCCCCCAACATAAACAACACCCACCTGCAGGAACCAGCACGGCACCAACAATCATTACCTAACTTGCTTGCACCAAACCCCCTTCCAGCAGGCTTCAGTGGGTCCACTCTTCCCAGTCACACTTGCTGTAGTCCTGGCACCACAAGCACCCTCCCTAGAAGACTGCTGCAAACCCTGTCAACACCAATATCTCCCAATCCACACATTTTGTGGGACCTCAGTTCCAGTGGTGGCAGGGGCAGGTCTCATTTCACAAGCACACCACTGCACACATTGTTTAAACATGCCCCACCTCTGCTGGGGACCAAATAGTGCCCACAGTAAGCAAAGAGAGCCTCTGAAGACCACTAGCCTGAAGGAAAAAGAGGTCAAGACTCAATAGCAGAGCACATGCAACACACATAGGAGAAACTTCCTGAAGTGCCAGGCCCTGGGGGAAAAGGGACACTGCACTTCAGGGCACTACAGGACCTATTTTTCATAAGGCTATTATTAAGAGCAAGAGAAATAGCTGACTTTACTAACACAAAGAAACAGACACAGAGTGTTAGACAAGATGTGGAGACAGAGAAATATGTTCCAATGAAAGAATAGGACTAAACCACAGCAAGAGATCTAAGCAAAATGGTTATAAGTAATATGTTTGATAGAGAATTTAAAGTAATGATCATAAAGATACTCACTGGACTGGAGAAAAGAGTAGAGGACATCACTGAGACCCTTAACACAGAGATAAAAAAGAACCAATCAGAGATCAAGAACATAATAAATGAAATTAAAAATACATTTCATGGAATAAATAGCAGGCTAAATGAAGCAGAGGATGAATTAATAACCTGAAAAACAGAGTAATGAAAAGTAACCAAGCTGAGCAAAGTAAAAGAAAGAAAATTACGCAAATTTGAGAATAGTCTTAGAGAACTCAGTGACTCCATCACATTCACATTATAAGGGTCTCAGAAGAAGAGAGAAAAAAAGGGTGCAGAAAATCTATTTGAAGCAATAATAACTGAAAATTTCCCTAATCTGAGGAAGTAAACAGATATCCAGATCCAGGAGGCACAGAGATCTCCCCAAAAATTCAACCCAAGCAGGTCCACACCAAGACCCATAGTAACTAAAATGGCAAAAGGTAGTGATAAAGAAAAAATTTTAAAAACAGCAATAGAAAAATAAGACAATTACATACAAGGGAAACCTTATAAGGCTATCAGCAGATTTTTCAGCAGAAATTTTACAGACCTGAAAGGAGTGGCATGATATAGTCAAAGTGTTGAATGGTAAAAATCTGTAGCCAAGAATACTCTATCCAGCAAGGCTATCATTCAGAATAGGAGCAAAAAAGAGTTCCTCAAACAAAAACTAAAGGAGTTCATGACCACTAACACAGCCCTACAAGAAATATAAAAGGGACTCTGTGAGTGGAAAAGAAAGACCATAAGTGAGAGTATGAAAAGTAGAAAACACAAAAGCAGTAAAAATAAGTATTAATGTAAAAATCAGTCAAGGGATTCATAACATAAAAGAATATAAAATATGATATCATATGCCTAAAACCTAGGGGGCAGAGGAATAAAGAATGGGTTCAAACTTCAGCAACCATCCACTTAATATAGACTGTTATTTGCAGAGGATGTTATATACAAACTTAATGGTAACCACATATCAAAAACCACTAATAAATCTGCAAAGAATAAAGAAAAAGAAATCCAAATATATCACTAAAGAAAACCAATGAAGTATGAAAGAGAAAAAGACATGAAAAGATCAGAGAAAGTCTTCAGAAACAATCTCAAAACAAGTAATAAAATGGCAACAAATACATATCTATCAATAATTACTTTGAATGTAAATGGACTAAACACTCCAATCAAAAGACATAGGGTGACAGAATGAATAAAAAAAGAAAAAAACAAGACCCATCTATAAGCTGCCTACAAGAGACCTATTTCAGACCTAAAGACACCTGCAGATTGAAAATGAGGAGATGGAGAAACATTTATCATGCAAATGGATTTCAAAAGAAAGCTGTGGTAGCAATACTTATTTCAGACAAAGTAGACTTTAAAACAAAGACTGTGAGAAGAGACAAAGGATACTATATAATAAAAAGGGGACAATCCAACAAGAAGATATAACAATTATAAACATTTATGCACTCAATAAGGAGCACCCAAAAATGTAAAACAATAACAAACCGAAAGAAAATAATCAATAGTAGGGGACTTTAACACCCCACTTACATCGATGGACACATCAGCCAAACAGAAAATCAGCAAGAAAACAATGGCTTTGAATGACACACTGGACCAGATGGATTTAACAAACATATCCAAAACATTCCTCCCTAAAACAGCAAAATACATGTTCTTTGCAAGTGCTCATGGAAAATTCTCCAGAATAATCATGTTATGCCACAAAACAAGTCTCAATAAATTGAAAAAAAATCAAAGTCATACCATACATGCATCTTTTTTGACCACAATGCTATGAAACTAGAAATCAAGCACAGGAAAAAATCTGTAAAGAGCACAAATACATGGAGGTTAAATAACATGCTACTAAACAATGAATGGGCAACTAAGAAATCAAAGGGGAAATTAAAAAATTACATGGAGATAAGTGAAAACAAAAACACAATGGTCCAAAATCTTTGGGATGCAGCCAAAGCAGTTCTTTTTTTTATATATAATGATTTTTTATTATATTATGTTAGTCACCATACAGTACATCCCTGGTTTCCGATGTAAGGCTCGATGATTCATTAGTTGTGTATAACACCCAGTGCACCAAAGCAGTTCTAACAGTGAAGCTTATAGCAATACAGGCCTATTTCAAGAAGTAAGAAAAATTCCAAGTAAACAGCTTAACTTTACATCTAAAGAATCTAGAAAAAGAACAACAAACAAAATCAAAAACCAGTAGAAGGAAGGAAATAATAAAGACTATAGAAGAAATAAATGATATAGAAATTTTAAAAAATCCCATAGAACAGATCAATGAAAACAGGAGCTGGTTCTCTGAAAATATCAACAAAATTGATAAACCTCTAGCCAGTCTCATCAAAGGGAGAGAGAGAGACCCAAATAAACAAAATCACAAATGAGAGAAGTAACAACCAACACCACAGAAATATAAACAATTGTAACAAAACATCATGATGTATATGCCAACAAATTGGACAACTTGAAAGAAATAAATTCCTAGAAGCACGTAACCTACCAAAACTAAAGCAGGAAGAAATAGAAAATTTTAACAGACCAATTATCAGCAAAGAATTAGAATCAGTAATCAAAAACTCCCAAAAAATAAAAGTCCAGTACCAGACAGCTTCACAGGCAAATTCAACCCAACATTTAAAGAAGAGTTAATACCATTCTTCTCAAACTATTATAAAAAAATAGAAGAGGAAGGGAAACTTCCAAAATCCTTCTATGAAGCCGTATCACCTGGATACACAAACCAGGTAAAGACACCACTAAAAAAGAACTATAGGCCAATATCTCTCATGAGTATAGATACAAAAATCCTCAACAAAATATTAGCAAACCGAATCCAACAATACATTAAAAGAAATCATACACCACGATCTAGTGGGATTTATTCCTAGAATTCAAGGATGGTTCAATATTCACAAAACAATGTAATATGCCATCTCAATAAGAGAAAGGATAAACACCTTATGATCATTTCAATACATGGAGAAAAAGCATTTGACAAAGTACAACATCCATGCATGATAAAAACCTTCTAAAGTAGGTTTAAAGGGAACATACCTCATCACAATAAAGGCCTTACATGAAAAACCCACAGCCAACATCATACTCAATATGGAAAAACTGAGAGCTTTCCCAAGATTTTTTTCTATTTTAGCTTCTGATTGTCAAGGAACTTTGGTCTTGCATTGTTGCATCTGCCATTCATTTTATCTTCAGATACAGATTGTTAAACCCAATATTATTATCATGTTTTGTCTATGGAATCTCTTTCCCATTTTGTAACCTTGAACATCCACTGCAATCCCTCTCTTGCTGTCATACCATATGACCATTAAAAATTCCATATTCCAGGTATTTAGGGAAGGCATCTCCTCTGCTGATTTGAATGAACAATCCTTCACTTTAGTTGTATTATTAAAACAGTACTCTATATTAATGATTAACTGTTTTCTTATTCATTCACTGGTTCATACAGAAAATACTAACATTAACATAGTAGTATACCATACAATGGTTAAAAAGTTTTTATAATTCTTCATTCTTGAAAAAAATTATAAAAAGGCAACTTTGTGTATATTAAATTTCCAAAATAAGAGAAAATAAAACTATATTAGATATAATTCATTAATACTGGTGGTTGCCATGGCTTTTAAGAAATCATTTTTGTTACATAAATAAACACAATTAAAATGATGGGGTTAAATTTGAGGGGATGAAGAATAAGGGTCAAAATATATTTTTATCATTTCTAAGAAAGAGTTTAGGCAATAGCATATACTCAGCAGTATGAACGTTATTCACGCTAGCAGCAGTATACCCAGTAAAAACTTTTGCTGGCAAGGACCACACCTCTGAATATAAAATGCATTGTTATTTTTCTGGAAGGAAAAAAAATTAGAAAAGGAAAGGAAAGGAAATCCAAAAAGTGGCTCCTATAATGTAAACAGAAGAAATAGTTTCATATTTAGAAAGCCAAAGTTGTAAAGCAATTGTTGTAACATATTTGCCTTTCCAAATATGTAACAGACTTGGCTATGTCTCCAGTTTCCATTTTCATTTCCACGTACCAGCCTTAGAGTTCCTTTCTACTAGGAAAATTTTTGAGACTGCATACTTCCTAACTCTAAGAATATTTAGCAGCTCATTTCCCCCAAGAATATCTTAAGAATTGCATTTCATATTTGACACATCTTTTGGCAGTTCAACTATATTCATTACTCAAAAAAATTAAAAATAGAACTACCATATGATACAGCAATCCCACTTCTGGGTATATATCCAAAAGAAGTGAAAGCAGAGTCTCAAAGAGACACACCTACATTTATAGTGTTATTCACAACAGCCAAGAGGTGGAAACAACCGCAATGTTCATCAGCTGATGAATGGATAAACAAGTTGTGGTTTTTACATACTATAGAATATTATTCAATCTTAAAAAGGAAAAAAATCCCCCTAAAACACTATATAACTATATAGAAGTAATCTTTTTTTTTTCTGATGGTCAATAGAGATAATGATCACAGACATTCTGAAATCTGAAGAAGACTCTAAAGAAAAAGCAGCATGAATGTTAAAAGATTACTCTTCCAAGAAGAAATGCAACTTTCCAAGCCTTCCATTCTGTGTCTTAACTGAATTGAACAATGCCCATGAAAAAATTATTCACCATGTACAAATTTTCAGAGGAAAAATTTTATACAGAAACTATTTCTCTGTATGATATTAACCACATAAAATACTATGTCTTACAGTATAACACTCTAAAAAAAGAAGAAGGAGGAAGAGGAGAAGGGAGTGGAGAGGGAGAAGGAAGAATTCTTGTTTCATGCTACAGTGTGGATGAACATTGACAATATCATCCTAAGTGAAATAAGCCAGTAACAAAGTCAAATACTATATGATTCCATTTATTTAAAGTACCTAAAGTACTCAAATTAATAGAAACAGTATATAACATAGTGGTTAGCTGTGGCTGGGATGAGGGGGAAATGGGCAGTTGTTTAATAGTCATAAAATTTCAGTTTTATAAGATGGAAAAGTTCTGGAGATCTATTGCACAACAAAGTGAATATACTTAAGACTACTGAACTATAAATTTTTAGATGGTTATGATGTTAAATTTTATGTTTTCTGTTTTTTACCACAATTTTTAAAAGTAAAATATATATAGGGTAGACCAGGATGATATCTACACAAAAGAGCAACTGGGATCAGGAAACAAGGAAAGATTAGGTTCATTATTTCTTGACATTTCTTGGCCAGAATTAGCTAGTTTGGCTATCACAGGTTCTGGGTATAGGAATGCGTATCTATTGGCTGGAGTTTGGGGGAAATGTTTTCCTTAAAATATATCTAGAATATGAATATGAGTACATATAACCATAATAAGTAGGACAAATGTATAGAAAATCTTACCAGAATAAGAGTTAATTTATATACAGCACACTAATCTTACCATTAATTTAAAAACTAAACACTTAACACATATGCTGGCAGAAAATATATCACAAATATTGTAGTCTAGCATAGTTTATGACAGCAAACCAAAAAAGTTACATACTGATTTTAAAATAAAAGTACAGCACTGGATCCCACAAATAAAGCTTCCAATTCTTTAAATACATTTTTTTAAAGACTATTATTGGAAGGGATATGGGTGGGGGGATGGGTTAAATAGGTGATGGGTATTAAGGAGAGCATTTGTTGTGATGAACACCGGGTAATGTATGGAATTGTTGAATCACTATATTGTACACCTGAAACTAATATTACACTGTATGTTAACTAACTGGAATTTAAATAAAAACTTGGAGAAAAACAAATAAGTGAAGATTTTATTTTTAAGTAATGTCTATACCCAACATGGGTCTCAAACTTATAACCACAAGATCAAGAGTTCCATGCTCTACCAACTGAGCCAGCCAGCCACCCCAAATGCATTTTTGAAGTCAATTTTCTTTTGGAAGAATACCATTAGTTGCATTGAGAATAACTATATTCATTTCATTTTGACAGACTGTGTTTGATTTGTATTTTGTGTTATATCTGATTTGTTCTCTAGGGGAAAGAGACACATATGATCTTTTAATCAAATCTATTTCCCCATATAAGTAATATCATTGCAACGAGTATGTAAAAAACTGAGAAATTTTTCAAGATGGTCTTTGCCAGTCATTTATTGAACTGAAATCCAAACATAAGTATGGCCTCACTTCAAGCAAACTTAATAAATAGAAATATGGGTTTGTAAGACAGATCAGTTAATAACTAACTGCTTACCTCAAAATAAGATTCATCCAAAATTATATACTTCACTAGCAAATTTTAACTAGAATTGAATTTTGTTTTACATAAGTTTTACATAAGTAAGAGGTTTACTATGTTGCCAATGCCTTTCAGCCAAAGACCACCAGGAACATACCTATAGGTGAACAAGTTGTGTTTATTACTCATTGCAGTGTCTTCAGTAAGACAGTGTTAGGAAGAATTTATGATAGGATTTAGGCTTTGGTTGGGTGATATTGTGGAGGGTCTGAGGAAGCAAGGGCTTGCTTTGTATTGTATGCTGTCAGGGAGTGGGGCCAATTCTTTGACTGGGCATCTTAATTAATTGCATTTATAGGGAGGGAAGCCTAGAGTAATGATAAAACTGTAATTGGTTAGTAAGTAGCAGTCACTCATGGTAATTTAGTTTAGCTCACAAAAGCCTTATCGAAGGTTAAAACTTTTATATTCATACTGTTAAATATGAAGAATAATTGAAGGATTTTAAGTAAAGAATAGCATAATCAGATTTGAATTTAAGAATGATAATAAAAATTAGAGGAGACAAATATTAGAGACAATAACAAATTAGCAGATAACTGCAGTAATTCAGATTTTGTGGGTTCAAATTGACCATAAAGATGGACAGATACAGATCTGAGAATGATCTGAGAGGTAAAATCTACAACACTTAATGACTAATTGTGTATTTAGTGAGAGAGAGGAAGGTGGTCAAGAATGACTCTAAGATTTCTGAATCATTACCTGAGAATGTAAATATGAGAAAGCAAATTGCCTTCTATAATGTGGGTTGGCCTCATGCAAGCAGTTGAAGATCTGAGTAGAACAAGACCAGCCTTCTCTGAGCAAGGGAGAATTCTCCAGCAGATTACCTTTAGACTTCATTTGCAACATCATCTCTTCCTGGTTCTATAGCAGATCATTTTCAGATTGGAACTGTAGCGTTGACTTTCCCAGGGTCTAGGCTGCCAGCCCACACTGCAGATTTTAGACTTTCTAGTCTCCAGAATTATGTAAGCCAATTTTTTATTATATATATGCATAGTATATGTTTTATATATATTATATATATGTGTGTGTGTGTATACACATGCACATATGCACACATACACGTTCTATTTGTTCTGTTTCTCTGGAGAACCCTGACTAATGCATGCATATAAGTAAGAGTGATTTGCTATCACCTAAGGACAAAGTATAAAATATCCATAAGAGGTAAAAATATTTAGAGGGTGAGTAGAGCAGGGAGATTGATGGAAACAGACTGAGAAAGAATATTAAGAAATATAGCAAGGGAAGCAACACAAAACAAACAAACAAATAAACAAAAACTAGTGTCCAGGAAGTGACAGGAGAGTTTCAAAAGTGAATGGTGAACAGGGTCAAGTGTTGCAAGGAAGTACAGTAAGATAAGGACTAAAATGTGCCCAAGTAGATTGGATAAGTTAGAGATAGAAATTAGATCAGCCAGAACATCATCCTATCTTTTATGAGATGCCATGACATCAGAATATAAGAATACTGCCTTATATTTGTACAGTACTTCATCATCTACACAGCCCTTTCATGTATTTAGTTATTTGATTTAATCTTCACAACAATACATTGTGAGAGAGGAAGGTACACTTACTCTCATTTTGATTTTGAGGAACTGAAAACTTGAACAAGATTCCCAAAGGTTTAACTTTTATTTTTTATTTTTTAAATATTTTATTTATTTGACACACAGAGAGCACAAGTAGGCAGAGAAGCTGACAGAGGGAGAGGGAGAAGCAGGCTTCCCACTGAGCAGGGAGCCTGATGTGGGGCTCCATCCCAGGACCCTGGGATCACGACCTGAGCCAAAGGCAGACACTTAACCAACAGAGCCACCCAGGTGCCCCCCAAAGGTTTAACTTTTAAATGTCAAAATCAGTACAAAAATCTAGGCCTGTTGACTCCTAGTATAATTCAATTATACTATACCATAAGGAACTTCTAAGCTACACAAAGTTCTACAGAATCTAGATATACAATGGCAAGAAACTTGGTTATCCTTGACATCAACATCAGAAGTCACTTCCCAAACATTCTTGGCTTGAATACCAATTATAGAGGTTTCATTCTTTAATATTAACCTTGTGGAGCTATTCATATTTTTATTCTTTACCACCTTGTAGGGTAATTACATTCCATATATGGATTACTATTTTGCATTCATTCACACTTTCTTTTAAAATAATAATAATAGCTAATATTTACATAGTGATTACCATGTGCTAGACACTGTTCTAAGCACCTTACATATATTAAATCATTTAATCCTCATAATAAACTTATGAATTAGGTATTATTATTACTCTTATTTTGCAAATGAGAAAATAGAGGCACTATTTAAATAAACTCAAGATAATATAGCTAAGAAATGGTGAAACTGGGATTCAAACCTATTCCTTTTCAGTATGCTATTGTCCTCCAACTTCAAGGAGGTCCATTAACTCTGATATTCTAGCATTTAATAAACAAATCCATATATATTGTTTGTCCCCTTATTATCTCAGAGATTGGATTTCAGACTCCATGTTTAAAAATGAAATTTTAATCATCTTAGTCTGGACTCATATGGCAGCCCTTCCAGTTCTCCTTCTCCTCTATCCCTCACCCCATTTCTTGCAGGGTCTTTTGGTCCTTTTCTGCATGTTATTCAACATTATAGTGTCCTTCTTCAAGTTTGGTGCCAGAATCCCAGGTAAGTTTTCATGAGTTACAGATTCTTGTGCTTTGATATAGACTAAAGAGAAAGGACTCAAATGCTCTTAGCATAGATGTCATAAAATTATATTATTATTATGTTTATCTTTTGGGCTTTAACAATTATTCATTTCTACTAAATAAGTTCACATAAGTGTATTTCATCTTTTAAAAAAAAGTAGTATTACAAGAGTGACGTGCTTATCCAGCTTTTGAAAGGATAATACACTTGGTCATTGCCTCCACCATTCCAAAGGAAGATTTCAATACAGTGTTTTCATCAATTTTCATCCAGAACCTTTAAAAACATTAATTTGCTTAATCCACAGGACTAGTGATTAGAGCTGTAGCAAAGACTGTCCTGGACTGTACAGTTTAAGTACTTTATCTAGACATGAGGTTGATAGGTTTATGAAACCTGTAACTTTGCTTAAAGTATATCTTCTACTCTGTCATTCATCGATTGGCACTCTTTTGCCTGTTTGCTCTACAATAACACAGAAAAAACTTCATTACAGATTTCAATGACACTTTAGACAGAATGAATACTGGAGAGGCAATAGATTGCCTGAACTGGAAGAGAGAAGATAAGTAGATTTATATCCTTTTTGTTTTTTTCTTCCTTGCAACTCTGCAAAAACACAAATTATATAGCCAATCATTAAAACCCCTTTATTTTATTACATAGGCCTAGATCAAGATAATTTCTTTTTAACACAACAGTGATGATGTCGCAGTGCCTCTCAAAGCAGTTCTCTCTCTAATGTTTCATTAGCTTTTTAAACTTCTTGCTTTGATCCAGAGCATTTTTTCTTTATTTCATTTGTAAAGCAAGTAAATGTAATAAGCTCTCTTTTGGAAAATCAGCCTGGCTTAAATCATGCATTCTTTATACAATGTTAGGAGGAGAATGGTTAACATTTGTAGCCTCATGACTTGCAAATGAAAGAAAATAATAATGCTTAGCAAGACATTAGAAGAACACGTTCACCATGAATCATACTGCCCTTGAAGGTGCAGCTTAAAAAAGCAGAGAAATAGATTTGACACCACTTGGACTTGCAGCTCGGACATGCTGCATTAAACTGTTCAAAATTAATTTAATCTGAGCAAGGAGAATAATAGCCTCTCAGTTCAAGGCTTCTGATAGCAGTAATTTGCACTCGAAAGTACTTCCAAAGGGAAAGAATAAATGAAGGGCGACTCTCCAAAACTGAGTGAGCAAATGTATTCACTAAATGAAAGCCTCTTGATCACCCTATAAAAGATCATCCAAAAAAATGACACATTCTTTATCATTCTCTTGGGTAGGAATTTTCTCTTGCAACTGTTCAGTTGCTCTGCTTTGGGGACAGATTCATCCCTTTTTGAACTGTTGATGGCTCTGGAGGAAGTGTCT
The DNA here is from genome assembly GCF_024610735.1 of Ursus americanus. Classification (NCBI taxonomy): domain Eukaryota; kingdom Metazoa; phylum Chordata; class Mammalia; order Carnivora; family Ursidae; genus Ursus; species Ursus americanus. The sequence continues at coordinate 24,146,311 of NC_142164.1, forward strand.
GGCTTTAGTTCCTGCATTAATTCAGTGGCCCCAAACCAATTTGACAAAAGATCATGCAGTCATGGGCTTCGTGCCCAATATTCTCTTTCATATTCTTGGGGAAAGCATTTCTTGGTGAATAAGTGAGCAAGAATCATAGCAAGTATTTAGGGTTTGAAACAATCCATGCGACTTTCTTACAGTCACAAAAAAGCTCTCACCAAATCCAGGTGCCAAGATGCTAAGCAGAGGGAAAGACATGTACCCAAGAGAGGGTGCTCACACTGAAAGGCCTGACTCACCAAACCAATCAATGGAGTAAGTAACCAGCAGGGGCAAACTGGTATATAGAGTGATTTGAGGAAAACTAACAGGATCTGCCTGCTCAAAGTTCTCTCTTACGCTGACTGACTACAGAGTCAAAGATTCTGTTCACGTGTCATTCCCTTGAAAATAATGCCTTTAGGAATCACTGACACATTTATTTATTACATTAGCAATCATTTAGCACTTCACAAAACTCTGAGAGATTGGGACAGAAACTAGACATAGAAAAAACTTGCTTTAAGAGTTTTAGGCAGGTGAGTCCCTTTGGAAGTAGATGGAAGAGGGGACTCCTGATTTAAATGCTTCTCACTCATAACTAGTAAAAAAAAAATAATAAAGTAAAAGTAAATACAGATAAAAAAGTGATGCTAATTTCCCTAATAATTACATGCATGGAAAGACAAAACTAACTTTATTTTAGACAATTTCTTTTCCTTGATGTTAATCAAGTAGTTTTCTGTATACACTGGGAGAAATTATTTTTCCCTTGATTTGAGCTCTAATGGTGGTTAGAAAGTACATGCAGAGAAATACAAAGAATGAGTTTTTCCAAATAGCATGAGAATAAGTCATATATTAGTATTCAGGTTTCATTTCCAACTCCTTAGTTGCTTTTCTTTTGCAAATTTAGAGGAAGGAAAACCAAAAGGTCTTTTTAAATTCTCTGGTAACACTTAATTTCTTTTGAATAATTTACCTGCCAGTAGTTATTTGTTTTATAATAATTCAAGAAATGCTGGCTATGCCAAAGGCCCTTAAAAAAATGAATATCTCTAAGATATGTTAGAGGTTTAAAATAAATTGAGGATTTTCAGGACATTAAACAACATATTCAGTTGTTGTTAATCAGTGTTTTTCCCCCTCCCCAGCAAAAAAACAAACAGAAATGAATATCATTTAAAAGTTGCATGCAATGTTTTGAACACTTATCTGGTCTGTAATGAAAACTAATGAAATTTCTTCCCAGAATTATATCATATTTCATGGGTTAGACTGATATTATTAGATGAGTGGTTTTAAAACTCTTTTAGTCTCTCATGGTTCATTCCCCCTTCTGTTTACGCCCCCTTTCTTCTTCCCTTTCTTCTCCTACTGATCTTCCTACTTCTTATGTTCCATAAATGAGTGAAACCATATGATAATTGTCTTTCTCTGCTTGACTTATTTCGCTTAGCATTATCTCCTCCAGTCCCGTCCATGTTGCAGCAAATGTTGAGAAACTGTTCTTTTTGATGGCTGAGTAATATTCTGTTAAGACTATGGACTCTGGGAAACAAACTGAGGGCTTCAGAGGGGAGGGGAGTGGGAGGATGGGATACTGGTGATGGGTATTAAGGAGGGCACATATTGTGTGGTGCACTGGGTGTTATACGCAAGTAATGAATCATGGAACTTTACACCAAAAACTAGGGATATACTGTATGGTGACTAACATAATATAATAAAAAATATATTAAAAAATAAATCTCTTTTAGTTAACAGCAAATTTCAGAATGGCTAAAATATTATTAATCTCATGTTAGCCAGTTTCTTCTTTTCTTTTTTTTTTAAAGATTTTATTTATTTATTTGACAGAGATAGAGACAGCCAGCGAGAGAGGGAACACAAGCAGGGGGAGTGGGAGAGGAAGAAGCAGGCTCATAGCAGAGGAGCCCGATGTGGGGCTCAATCCCGTAACGCCGGGATCACGCCCTGAGCCGAAGGCAGACGCTTAACCGCTGTGCCACCCAGGCGCCCCGCCAGTTTCTTCTTTTCACTTCGGAAGAAACAGAATTTCACATATTACCATTTGATAATAAATTTAGGTTAAGCTTCTCAAAGTGGGGCTGTGAACCATTTGTATCAGAATCACTTATGGTAGTAAGAAAATATGTAGTCATGCCCCAATTCCTGAGGCTCCCTCCTTATAGGATTCATTCCGAAGTTTGAGAACCACTGCTTTCCGTATTTTAAACTGATGCTTACCCAATGCAGAAACCCATCCTGAAATATTATTGAAAGATAGGCTTATAGCCTCTGCTTTGAAACTTCCACTGAAATGAAACTTATGTTGTCACTCATTAGCCATTATTAAATAGCCTTGATGGTCAGAAAATTTTTCCTTATACTTAGTCGGGATATATCATGCCACTTCTACTTATTGGTTCTAGTTCTTCCCTTGAAACCATGCAAAAAAACCTTTACATCAAAAACCAGGGATGTACTGTATGGTGACTAACATAATATAATAAAAAAACATTTTAAAAAAAGTTCTTCCCTCTGAAACCATGCAAAAAAAAAATGTAATCCCCTTTCCACATGACAGTCCTTCAAATACTTGGAGTCTACTACTATATTTCCTCCGTTTTCCACCCTGGGATGAATATCTTCAGTCCTCACAACTATTCCTTCTGATACCATTTCCATATGCTTTACCATTCTTGTCACCGACCCTAGAGATGTTCCAGTTTGTCATTGTCAGCCTTAAAATATGGTGCCTAGAGCTGAGCATAATATAGAGGATGGGGTTTTGCCAGTATAAAGTATTGTGACACCATGCTTTCTTTCACTTGTGTAGAACACTAGGCATTAATAAAGTACCTTAAACTTGTACAGGCTTTTGTGACTGTGTATATATATTTTTGCACTTACACATCACTGTAACAGCATATTGTGCTTACAGTGAACAAAAACCTCTAGGTCTTTGTTAAGTACAAGCCTATCAAGACAGCCCCTCCTCACACCTTACGCTCCATGCATACAGTTAAAGGCCAGGACTTAGATTTTATTTCCTTTGCATAAAATTATATGAACAGTAGGAGTGCCTGGGTGGCTAAGTTATGTGTCTGCCTTAGGCTCAGGTCATGATCCTGAAGTCCCAGGATCAAGCCCACTTTGGGATTCCTGCTCAGTGGGGAGTCTGCTTCTCCCTCTCCCTCTGCTCCTCCCACCCCACCCCACCCCCGCACTGGTGTTCTCTCTCACTCACTCACTGTCTATTAAATAAATAAAATCCTTAAAAAAATATATATTAACAGCAAACCATCACTGAAGCATATTGCTTTTTTTTTTTAATTAAACACAATTCGGTAATATCCATTCCTTCCAACTTTAGGTCATCGGTTAAATTTGAGAAATCTTATTATTTTTATGCCTTCTTTCAAGTCATCAGTCAAAATATTAAAATTCAGGACAAAGTTTAGAATTCTATTGGCAAGCCCCTCATGATATCCTACCAGGTGGATCTGAATCCATTAATTAAAACTTTAAAAAATTTTGTGAGTTATTACATTTATATGTAAATATGTTTGAATTCTTTTTCATGCATTTGCTATTTATATTTTCTTTCTGGTTTTTAACTTTGTATCCTTTACCCATTCATTCTCTTCAGTAGTTTTATTGAGATATAGGTCACATCCCATAAAACTGATTTAAAGCATACAATTAAGTGCTTTTTAATATATTCACAGAATTGTGCATTCGTCACCAAAATAAACTTAAAACATTGTCCTTAGCCCACAATGAAATCCCATACATACCCTTTAACAGTGATTCCCCATCCCAACAACCCCAACAACCCTAGGCAACAACTAATCTACTTTCTGTCCCCATACATTTACCTATCCTAGACATTTCAACTAAGTGGAAGCTTACAATAGATAGCCTTTTGCATCTGGCTTCTTTCACTTGGCATAATGTTTTCAATATTCATCTATATTGCAGGATGTATTAGCACTTCATTCCTTTTTATGGCTGAATGATATTGCATTATATGGACATGCTATATTTTATTTATCCATTCAACTGACAGACATCTGGGTTGTTTCCAAATTTTGACTATTATGAGTAGTGCATCTATGGACATTCCTGTACGAGTTTTTTTTTATGGACATATGTTATCATTTTTCTGGAGTATACACCCAGCAGTGGAATTCGTGGGGGCAGATCTTAATTCTATGTTTAACCATTTGAGGAACTGCCAGATTACTTTCAAAAGTGGCTGCATTATTTTATATTAGCAGCATCACAGTTTAACGGTTCCAATTTCTCTATATGTTCAGCAACACTGTTACTTTCTGTCTTTTTTAATATAGTCATTCTGGTGGGTGTGAAGTGGTATCTCATGGTTTCTATTTGCATTTCCTTCAAGTCTAATGATTTTTTGAGACTGGTTTCATGAGTGTATTATCTACTTGTTTATCTTCTTAGAACAAAGTCTATTCAGATCATTTGCCCATTTTTAAAATTCTTTTTCAGTCTTTTTATTGAGTTCTAAGTCTTCTTTACATAATCTGGACATGAGTCCATTATCAGATATATGATTGGCAAATATTTTCACTTATTCTGTGGGTTGTCTGTTCAATTTCTTGATCATGAGCTATGAAGTACAGGGTTGTTTTTTTTTATTTTTAATTTTGGTGCCATCCAATTAATCATTTTTCTTTTGTTGCTTGTGCTTTTGGTATCATGTTTTAAAAACATGCTTAATTCAAGTTCATGATGATTTATAGTTATGTTTCTACTAAGAGTTTTATACTTGTAGATCTTACATTTAGGCTTTTGAAACATTTTTAATTTTTATATGATATGAATTAGAGGTTCAACTTCACTTTTATAAATGTAGATATCTAGTTGTCCCAACACCATTTGTTGAAAGGCTGTTCTTTCCCCCACTGAATTGTTTTGAAATCCTCTTGAAAATCACCGGTCATAGGTATATGGATTTATTTCTGTACTCTCCATTCTGCTCCACTGATGTCTGTTTGTCCTTATTCCAGCACCACTGTCTGTAGTACTGTCTCGATTAATGTAGCTTTGTAACAAGTTTTGAAATTAGGAAGTGTGAGTCCATCAAATTCACCGTTTGTTTACAAGATCATTTGGCTGTTGTGGATTCCTTGTTTCCATGCGAATATTAGAATCAACTTGTCAATTTCTGCAAAAGAGGCAACTATGATTTTGATAGGGATTGCACTACATCTGTAGATCCATTTAGTATTGCCATCTCAACAATATTAAATACTGCAATCCATGAACACAGGATATCTTTCCATTTATTTAGATCCTCTTTAATTTCTTCAGTGATGCTTTGTAGTTTTCAAGTATATAATTCTTACACTTATGTAAACTATTTCTAAGCACTTTATTTTTTATATGCCTTTGCAAATGAAACTGCTCTCCCAGTTTTAATTGTGGCTTGTTCATTACTATATAGAAACACAATTGATTTTTCTCTATCAAAATCGTGTATTAGTTTTAATAGGTTTTTAAGGGATTCCTAAGGATTATCTATGTACAAAGTCATGTCATTGTCAAATAGATACATTTATTCCTTTCTAATATGGATGAATTTTATTTCTTCTTCTTCCCTCTTTGCCATGACTGGAACTTCCAGTATAATCCTGAATAGAAGTGGTGAAAGTAGACATCCAAGTCTTGATCTCAGGGAGAAAGCATTCAATCTTTCACCATTATGTATGATTTTAGCCGTGGGTTTTTCATAGATACCTTTTAAAAATTTGAGGAAGCTTCTCTGATTCTTTGATTATTCAGTGTTTTCATGATGAAATGGTATTGAATTTTGACAAAAGCATTTTCTGCATCTATTGAGATGATCGTGTAGTTTTGACCCCTATTTTATTGACATGATGTTTTGCAATAATTGATTTTTTTGGAGATTAAATCAACCTTGTTTTTCTGGTATAAATCCCACTTGGTCATGGTATATAATCATTTTTATATATTGTTAGGTTTAATTTTCTGGTATGTAATTGGGGGGTTTTGTGTCTGTATTCTTCGGAGACATCCATCTGTAGTGTTCTTTTCTTGTGTGATATTTTTGTCTGGTTTTGGTATCATGGAAATGAATGAATTGAATGAATGAACTGAGGTGTTCCCTCTTCTGTTTTGGTGGGCATTTGTGAAAAATTGGTACTTTTTTCAATATTTGGTAGAGTTCTAACGTAAAGCCATTAGCACCTGCACTATTTTTGTGGGAAATTCTTGGATTATTAATTCAATATCTTTATTTGTTATGTGTCTATTTAAAATTTCCATTTTTCCTGAGTCAGTTTTGGTTTTTTAATGTTCTAGGAATTTGTCCATTTTATCTAAGTTGTCTATTTTGTTGGCATATACTTGTTGTTAGAATTACCTCATAATTCCTCTTATGTATGTAAGGTTGGCAATAATATTCCCTCTTTCATTTATGACTTTAGCAATTTGAATCTTCTTTCTCTTCATAAATATAGTTAATGTTTTGTCAGTTTTCTTGATCATTTTAAAGAACAAACTTAGTTTTATTGATTTTCTCTATTCTGTTTCTATTCTCTGTGCCATTTTTATGCTTTAACCCTAATTCTTTCTTTCCTTTTCCTTCCTTTGGCTTTAGTTTGCTTTTCTTTTTCCTGTGTCTCAGGTAGAAGATTAATTTATTGATTTGATATCTTTCTTCTTTTTAAATGTAGGTGTTTTTAGCTATAAGTATTTCTATAAGCACTAGTTTAGCTACATCTCATGAGTTTTCATATATTATATTCTCAGTTCCTTTTATCTCAAAGTATTTTCCAATTTTCTGTTATTTTTACCTTTGAGCCACTCATTAGTTAATAATGTGTTGTTTAATTTCCACATACTTGTGAATTTTCCAAACATCTTTCTATTATTAACTTCCAATTTCACTCCACTGTGAACAGAGAACATACCTTGTAATATTTAATTCCTTTGAATTTATTGACAATTGTATCATGACCTAGCAATTTTTTTTATCATGGAGACTATTCAATGTGCACTTGAAAAGAACATATACTCTGTTATTGTTGTATGGAGAGCTCTATAAAGGTAGGTCTTGCTTGGATATAATAGGTCTAGTAGGTCTTGTTTGGGTATAGTATTGCTCAAGTCCTCTATTTCGATGTTCATCTTCTTTCTAGTTGTTCTATTCAGTATTGAACATGGGTGTCAAATTCTCTAAATATCATTGCTAAATTGTCTATTTCCTACCTCAAGTTGGTCAACTTTTGTTTTATATTTCAGGTCTGTATTGTTAGGTGCATATTTGTTTATAATTGTTATAACTTCTTAATGGATTAACCCATTTATCATTGTAAAATGTCCCCCTTTATTTCTAGTGGTATTTTGTATTTAAAAATTTTTTTCCTGATATTACTAAGGCCACTATAGCTTTCTTGTGATCACTGTTAACATGGTATATCTTTTCTTATTCTCTTCCTTTCAACCTATTTGAATCTATTTGAATCTTTAAATGTAAAATACATCTCCTACAGATAGCATATAGTTGAATCTTATTTATCCAATCTAACAATCTCTGCCTTTTGATTACATTTTTACTTATTCACATTTAAAGTTACTCATGACATAGTTGAATTTATGTCTGCCATTTTACATTTGGTTTTCTATGTCTCATGTCATTTTTGTTCCTCTATTCCTTCTTTACTGCCCTATTTTATATTAGGTAAATATTTTCTAGTGTAACATTTTAAATACTTTAATGATTTTTTCAACATATTTTTAGTTATCTTCTTAGTGGTTGCTATAATATTTATTACATACATTTTAATTTATCAGAATCTACTTTAGAATTATACCAACTTAATTGCAGTGAGATATACATACAGTACTCCTACATAGCTCTATACCTTCTTCCCTTTTTTGTGCTATTCATATATATAACAATATGTATATATAAACAATATATGTTTATCTATATATGTTACAAACCCAAAAATACATTTTTATAGTTATTATTTACATAAATTTATGTCCATTTATGAAGCTGAAAAAAGAAAGGAGAGCAAGTGTATCTTTATATTGGTTGTTATATTCCCTTTCTTATTTAACACTTATAATTCTCTTTATCTATTTCTATGGGTTATCCTCTGCTGTCATTTGCTTACTCCAATACAACTTTGTTTTCACCCACCTCTTTGGTGTTAATATTGAATATGTTACATTTCAGTTTGTTATAGAACCAAACAATTATATACATATGGTTTATACAACTGCTTTTTATTTTTTAAAAATTTTTAAAAGAGTTTATTTATTTATTTAACAGAGAGAGAGAGAACACAAGGAGGGGGAGCAGCCAACAGAGGGAGAGGGAGAAGCAGTCTCCCCACTGAGCAAGGAGCTCAATGTGGGGCTCAATCCCAGTTGTAGGGGTACCCCTACAACTGCTTTTTAAATGAAAGCTAAAAGAAAAATAAATGTGTATGTATACTGCCATGTATAATTACATTTAACAATCCTCTTTGTTGTTTCATGTGGATTTGAATTTTCATTTGTGTTTACTTGCTTTCAAATGAAGAACTTCTTGGGTGTTTCTCGGCTTTTGTCTGTATAGGAATGTCTTTATTTTGCCTTCATTTTTGAAAGTTAGTCTTATTGGATAAAAGATTCTCAGTTGACAGGTTTTCTTCTTTCATCACTTTAAGTATTTAATCTCACTGTCTTCCAGTATCCATTATTTCTGATGAGAAGTCAGATGTTAATCTTATTAGGACTCTCTTGTACAAGACAAGTCATTTTTTACATGATGCTTTCAAGATTTTCTATTCATCTTTGGCATTCAGCATTTTTTCTATGATGTATCTGAATGTGGACCTTTTTAAAAATTTTCCCACTTGGAGTTTATTGAGTTTCATGAATGTGTAGACTAATGTTTTTCAGGAAATGTATGACATTTTCAGCCATTATTTCTTTGGACATTTTTTCTGCTTCTTTTCCTTCAGTGTCTATTTCTGGTACACCCATAACACGTATGTTGATACACTTAGAGTTATCCTACATTTTGCTGAAGTTCTGTTGATTTTTCTTCATTCTAGTTTCTCTCTGCTCCTGAGATTGCATAATCTCTATCAACCTATTTATTTTCAAGTTTTCTGGGTCTTTCTTCTGCCAGTTGATATATACTTTTGAGACTCTCTAGTAAATTTTTCATTTTGGTTATTATACTTTCCAACCCTAGAATTTTCTTTTAAAAAATCATTTCTACCTCTTTAATGAAATTCTCTGCTTGATGAGGCATTGTCTGTATATCTTCTCTTACTTCTTTAAGTATGGTTTCCTTTAGCTCTTGTAATATATTTATAATAGTTAATTTGAGGTCTTCCTTAAATCAGACATCTGACTCTCTCAAAAACAGTTTGTTACCTGGTTCTGTTACCTGTTTTTTCGCATTTGTTATGTTTTTGTTGAAAATTCAAATATTTAGGTAATATAACAACTGTGGATGCTGATTCCCCTTACTATTCTCCAAGGCTTACTTGTAATGTTGTTTGTTTATTTACTTTGTTGACTTGGCTAGGCTATTTTAGTAGAGTGTATTTACCCTGCAATGTGAAGCCATTGGTGTTGTTCCTTAGCAGGTGCATCCTTACATATATGCACAGTCACTCTGGGACTACAATGCTTTTAATGAGGCTTTCCTTGACTGTACCTTTCCCTAATCTCTGTTAAGCTGTCTATCTCATTTTGTATATTACTCAGCCCTTAGACCACATGAATTCATAGTTAATTTTTCTGTTATTTTTGACAATGCCCTGGGACATATAATGTTTCACAACCTGATCCAACTAAATTTGGACAAGGATAGATTTTGAGGCCAGCTTTGGAGTTTGTTCTGACCTCAGGAAGGGTCTTCTTACCTATCTTTATCCTTGATTCTCTTTGGTGAACTAGCTGTCGAGTGTTTTGCTTATTGCTCTTAATTAAAAGGCGATGCTGTTTTTGAGGGTGCCCTTAGGCTTGAACTATCCACACTCTTTCAAACAAAGTCAGTTTCTTTGAAGAGAGTTCTTTTCATAAAATTACCTCCCACCCTGGGCAAATTCTCTGTATCACTAATCTGGGCACTTAGAAGTTGTAGTAGGCTGAATGGTGGCCATCCCCAAAACATATGTGCACCTGGAACCTTTGGATGTGAATTTATTCAAACAAAGGATCTTTGCAGAGGTAATTAGGCTAAAGATTTCAAGATGAGATGAACATGGGTTATCCAGGTGGGCCCTAAATCCAATGGCAAGTGAACTTCTAAGAAGAGAAACAGAGAAGACATACAAAATAGAGCTATATGAAGTCTGAGGCAGAGATTAGAGCTATGTATCCCCAAATCAAGGGAATACCTACAGCCACCAAAAGCTGAATGAAGCAAAAAAATGTTTCTTCTGTAGTCTTCAAAGAGGATGCCGCTTTGCTGATACCTTGATATTGGAATTTTGGCCTTTCAAAATTTGAGATAATAAATTTCTATTATTTTAATCTACAACATTTATGGTAATTCATTATGGCAGTCCTGGGAAACTAATCCAGATTTTGTTAACATGAAATGAGGTGCTGCAGTTAACAACTAAAACTTTGGAAGTGGCTTTGGAATTGGACAATGGGCAGGGATGGAAGAATTTTGGGGCACATAATAGTAAAAACCTAGATTGCCTTGAAGACACTGATGGTAGAAATATGGTCATTAAAAATAATTTTGTTGAGAGCTCATAAGGAAAAAAGAAGCACTATAGAGAAAGCTTCTACCATCTTGGAAAATACATATATCATTATAAACAGAATGCTGGTAAAAAAAAAAAATATAAATGTTAAAAGTGTTTATAACAAGAGCCCAAAAGGAGATGCGGAACATGGAAGAATGGTAATCTTTATTATGTAGTGGCAGAAAACTTGAATGAATTGTATTCTACTGTTGGGTAGGAAGAAGATTTGTAAACAATGAACTTGGATGTTTAGCTGAACATATTTCCAAGTAGTTTGGAAGGTATAGCCTAGTTTCTCCTTGTTGCTTATAGTAAAATTAAAGAGGAAATTAACTGAAGAAGAATTGTTAAACAAAAAGAAGCCAGCACTACATGATTTGGGAGTTTCTGGCCCATCTAGAGTGTTAAGGATGCTAAAATTATGAAATTCGCTGATGGAAAAGATGGCTTTAAGGAGACGGCTTAGAATAGATCTCTTCTTTTGCTGAAGAGATTGGGTAAATAACTCAGAAATAGAGACAGGATTATTCAGCAAGGGCCTGTAAAGAACTTCCTCATTTAATGTCACAGACACTTTGGCATATGTGGAAGACCAACTAGATTTCTGAGAATCTTATATCAGAAGAAATACTGCCAAATTGAACTGAGGGAGAAAAGGTAAGGCAAAATGAAGTGAGTGTCTCAGACTTCTAAGTGTCTACAGACAGGAAATGGTCTGATAAAGCTACTCACCTGCACATGTGCTACCCTTCATGAAAAAGGAAGAATGATTCCAAGGACAGAACCTTGGATACAGAGGCAGAATCTCCCCCAAACTTGATTTAGATAAATTAGACGATTTAGCTGTTAAGATTTAGAACTTTTGGAGTTGATGATTTTTACATGAGAGTTTAGACTTAGTGTTAATGTTTTAATGGATTAAGACTTTGGTGATACTAGGATGGGTTGAATGTATTTTGTATATAGAACAGGGATGAATTTTGGAGATCATGAGGTTGACTAATGGGTTAAATTGCCCCCCCCCAAATATGTCTAGATGGAAATTGTGAATGTGAACTTACCTGGAAAAAGAGTCTTTGCAGATATAATTAAGTTAAGAACTTCAAGATGAGAGCATCCTGCACTATCAGAGTGGGCCCAAATCCAAAGACAATTGTCCTTATAAGATGAAAAGGGGGAAGGCACAAAGGAGAACGCCATGTGAATACTGAAGCAGAGATTAGAGCTATGTTCTCCCAAAGCAAGGAACACCTGGAGGCACCAGGAGCTGGAAGAAGCAGGGAAAGATCCTTCCCTAGAGCATTCAGGAGTGTGGCCCTGTTGAATTCTGGTCTCCAATATTGTGAGAGAATAAATTTCTGTTGTTTTAAACCACCCAGTGTTTGGAGTTTTTTTTATGACTACAACAGGAAACATAGGGTAGAGTTGTAGCTTCTGGACTACTACAATGCCTCTCCTATTTTACAACTTTTGTCCTACCACTGAGCTGGGATGTAAGTTGTTAGGCTCAATATTCTCAGCCTGCAGTGGCTGGGTTAGAGTCTTTATCTTATGGGTAGGATCTGGGTAGAGGAAGAGGTTCCCTATCCTCTTCGCCAGCCTCATCAGTAATTGAGCCTCTTCAACTTAGAACTGGAGAAGATGAGAAACGGTGTTGACCGGTTCCCACAAGTGAGATAAAGTAAACTATGACTTGGGAGTTTAGGGGAGAGGGGACACTGTCCTCTTGGTCACACACATCATGAGTGGAATACTCATCATTTTTGATTTTGAGGTAGGGAAGGAGAGGATCTCAGCTCATATGTCACAGATTCTTGCTATTTTTACCTAATTTTAGTAGATTTTCTTGAATAAACATTTCTTTGTTTGCTGTATAACCTTAGGATAATTTCCAGAGAACTTTAAATGATTAGGATGGTCTATATATATATATTTTTTTTTAAAGATTTTTTTTTTTAATTTTTTATGTGACAGAGAGACAGCCAGCGAGAGAGGGAACACAAGCAGGGGGAGTGGGAGAGGAAGAAGCAGGCTCACAGCAGAGGAGCCTGATGTGGGGCTCGATCCCATAACGCCGGGATCACGCCCTGAGCCGAAGGCAGACGCTTAACCGCTGTGCCAGCCAGGCGCCCCGGATGGTCTATATTTTTTTTACTTTGTTTATTTCACTGGAAAGGGGTACCACAAAACTCCTTACGCTGTCATGGAAGTGGAACTACCCCATTCTTTTTATTAGGTAATTGATTTTTTGTTTAAGGTTTTTACTTTGAGATAATTTTAGATTCACATGCTGCTGTAATAAATAATACAGAGAGCACAGGCGGTAATTTCTCTGACATTGGCCATAGCAACTTCTTTCTAGATATGTCTTCTTAGACAAGGGAAATAAAAGCAAAAATAAACTATTGGGACTACATCAAAATAAAAATGTTTCTGCACAGTGAAGGAAACAATAAATAAAACTAAAAGTCAACCTCCTAAATGGGAGAAGATATTTGCAAATGACATATCTGATAAAGGGTTAGTATCTAAAATATATAAAGAACTGATACAACTCAATACCTAAAAAAAATCCAATTTAAAAATAAGCATAAGACATGAACAGATATTTCTGCAAAGAAGACGTCCAGATAGCCAACATTAAAAGATGCTCAATATCACTCCTCATCAGGGAAATGCAAATCAAAACTACAATCACCTCACACCTGCCAGAATAGCTAAAATAAAAAACACAAGAAACAACAAGTGTTGGCATGGATGTGGAGAAAAAAGAACTTTTGTGCACTGTTGGTGGGAATGCCAACTGGTACAGCCACTCTGAAAAATAGTATGGAGAGTCCTCAAAACCTTAAAAATAGAATTACCCCATGATCCAGTAATTGCACTACTGGTTATTTACTCAAAAAATACAACACACTAATTCTAAGGGTATATGCACCCCTATGTTTATTGCATGTTTATATATATATATATATATATATATATATATATATATATATATATATATATTCATTTTGCATTCCCACCAGGAATATTTGAGGGTTCCAATTTATTCTGCATCCTTGCTAATACCTGTTATTTTCCTTTTTTAAAAAAAAATATGGTTATCCCAGTAATTGTGAAGTGGTATCCCAATATGGTTTGGATTTGCATTTTGCTAATGACTAATAATATTGAGCACCTTTTCATGTGCTTGTTAATTATCCGAATATCTTTGGAGAAATGTCTATTTATATTTTTTGCCTATTTTAAAATTCATTTTAATTCCAGTATAGTTAACATACAGTTAATAAAACTTAATAAAAAATAATACAAAGAGATCCAGTGTACTCTATACCCAGTTTCCCCCAATAATAGTATCATGCAAAACTATAGTACTATATAAAAAGTAGTATATTGCCATTGACAAAGTCAAGGCACAAATCATTTCCATCACCAGAAGGATCGCTCATGTTCCCTTTTCATAGTCATATACACTTCCCTAACAGCCCAAGGGACTTTATGGATCACCAACAAGCAGACCAATATATCCATTATGGGAGTACTAAAAGGAGAAGAGAGAGGAGGGGAAAGTGGGTAGAGAGCTTCTTTGAGGAAATAATGGCAAAAAAATTCCCAAATTTGAGTAAAGATATGGATAGACAAATACAAGAAACTCAATGAACTTCAAGTAGGATAAACCCAAAGAGACCCACACAGAGACACATTGTAATCAAACTGTTGAACTATAAGACAATCTAAAAGCACTAAGAGAAAAGTGATTCTTCACATACAAAGAATCCTCAATAAGATTATCACTGGATTTTTCAGCAGAAATATTGCAGGACTTAAGGCAGTAGAATGATATATTTAAAGTGCTGGAAGGAAAACCCTATCAACTGAGAATTTTTTTGTGTGGCAAAACTGTCCTTCCAAAATGAGGGGGAAAGTAAGACATTCCCAGGTAAACAAAAGCTGAGGGAGCTCATTAACACTAGACCTGCCCTACAAAAGATGATAAAGGGAGCCCTTCAAATTGAAAAGAAAGGCCACTAGATTCAAACCTATAAAATTTAATTTAAAGCCACATGAAAACATAAAATTCTTCAGGAATAGTAAATACATAGGCAAATATAACAACATATATTATTGTTTGTGGATCAAAATTATCAAGAGAGTGAAAACACAACCCACAGAATGAGAAAAAATATTTTCAAATCATGTGTATTATAAGGGTCTAGTATTCTGAATATACAAAGAAGTCTTACGACAGCAAAAAGACAAGCAATTGAACTTTAAAATAAGCAAAAGATCTAAATAGACATTTCTCCAAAGATATTCAGATAACCAACAAGCACATGAGAAGGTGCTCAACATTAGTCACTAGCAAAATGCAAATCCAAACCATACTGGGATACCACTTCACAATTACTGGGATAACCATATTTTTTTTAAAAAAAGGAAAATAACAGGTATTAGCGAGGATGAAGAATACATTAGAACCCTCAAATATTGCTGGTGGGAATGTAAAATGAATCAGCCACTTTGGAAACAGTTTGGAAGTTTCTCAATAAATTAAATATAGAACTACCATAAAACTCAGAAACTCCATTCTTCCATTGACAACAGGTCCATCATTTGAAAACAGATATGAAAACAAAAACTTGTACACAAATGTGTGAATAAGATTCTTTCCTCTGCCCCCTCCATTCCGCTGCTGAGCCTATCAATTCATTTTTTATTTTAGTTTCTGGTTTTTTTCATTTATGAAATTTCCATTTGGTCATTTTTTTATATTTTCTGTCAAGTGAACTAATAAATAGGCCCCATCTTTGAGTCCAAAATCTAGTAAGGGGGAGATAGGGAGTATTTGATTAAAATATAGTTTCAAATGTGCAATGGTCTTGCAAAGAAGAGACAAAAGAGATAAAATAAGAAATTCCATTAATGTCTTCTGATATCTAGATATGTCATTCCTTTAGTTTTCCCTTAACCATCACTCTACCAGTCTAGTAACCCTTTTAATAACGGTAATTAAATTAGCTTATCAGTACTTCTTTCTATTGAATCAAGGGTACCCTTTGTATTTACTAATTTTTTGTTAAATGCTCACAAACTACCTATTTATTAATATAAATATTGGAAGGTGATCAAATCCAACATGCCTTTGGTCTGTAATTGAAAGGATTTATATTTCTCAACTCTCTGGGAAAAAAGTGAATCAGAACAGTATTTTTGAATCAGAGAAACATTTGTACATTTTCATTCTGATAATTCTCCTATTCTTGTGATTTCTCAAAGACTAGCAATGGAGGTTCCATGACTACATCTGGAATTTGTTGCATTCCCCTTATATATAATACATCTGGCCTGCAAATTGAAAGCATTGAAAGAAAATTAATACTTTCTCACTATTCTTTCCCATTTATTGGCCCTTAGCTCACCCCTAACCACATTTTATGCAATGGGTTCCAATAGTAAGGTATTTCTTTTTCTAAAAAAGGCTGGGCACAAAATAGAGTTGAATCATTTCCTTTCTTTCTGTCATCTGTTAATATTGTGTCTCTAGCAAAGGGCTTCTCTTCTCCTGGTTTTTATTCTAAAGTTTAACACAGTTTTCAAAGTCCTTTTGTCTGTCCTCAGCATTTTTTATGGGTGTCAGCATATTGTGTACTTAACCCTTCTAACCATATTCCTACAAAATATTTTGTATTTGTCCTTGATTTTATTTGCTTCTATATTTCCACATTTCTGAAGAAAAATATGAACTCATAAGAGGTTTCCCAGTGCAGCCACAGTTTTTTTTAGATGTCTCTTCTGCTCAAAATGTTTTTTAAAATCTATCTTTCTTGAGTCATTTTCTGTCTTAGAGTCTCTGTCTTCACATCTGGCCTGTGGAAATCTCATTTTTAAAATCAAGAATACCTTTAAATATTCAAACCTTCTTTACTTTGGCTTTCTTCCCCCTTTCAGTGCTTTTTTTGGGTAAGTATGTGCCAGTAAAGTACACAAGCACTTTTCCTAGAGCAATGCGGCAAATGCCTACGCAAATAGAATACTTTCCTCTCAACTCATCCCTTTGAAGGGACAAAACGTGCACATGGCAAACTATAGATGCATGGATGTGTACATATAATCCCTGTTCTCTCATTTATATGAATATAAATATCTAAAACAGGCATTTCTGTTTTCATGCCAACATGTTTTGACATCAACAAATATTTTACCTTAATGTACTTATGCTGACATTAACCCACACTTGACTAAAAAGTGGTCATGTGAAGTTAGAACAAAAAGGATCAGAGAGCAATTTTAAAAGAATTTCGTATTTTACCAATATAATCTTACCATACGATATTATGAAAATACTAAAATGTAACCCATCTCTCCCTCTCTCTCTTTCTTTCTCTCTCTCTCTCTCTCACACACACACACTTATGTCTCCAGAACAAAATATATGTACATAGTGGCCTAGTGTTGTATATCTCAAACTTCTTCCATTCTGAAATCCTACTTTATACAAAATAACACAACTCTGCTACCATAAGGCATGTAAGAAAAATAAAATCTGAAGTAGCTGTTTTTAATAGGTGTTTATAACTATGAATATTGTATCTATTAAAGATTTAGGATGCATTTAAAAAGCACACATAATATCTCCAATGCTTTTCTTTTTCTTTTTTTTTTTTTTTGGCTTGTGACAGTCTTCTCTTATAATCTTGTATATATTTAGGTGTACAATGTGATTTTTTAAGGTTGTGCAACATGGTGATTTATTATAGATAAAAGCAACTTATGCACCATCACTGCAGTACTAGAGTACTCTAAATCTGACTATATATTTATTTTTTTAAAGATTTTATTTATTTATTTGAGAGAGAGAGAGAGAAAGCATGAACAGGGTGAGGGGCAGAGGGAGAAACAGATTCCTTGTTGAGCAGGGAACCCAACATGGGGCTCCATCCCAGGACCCTGGGATCATGACCTGAGCCAAAGGCAGATGCTTAACCGATTGAGCCTCCCAGGTGCTCCAATGATATATTTACCTTTACCAGTGAGTTTTATACTTTCATGTGCTTTCATGTTGTTATTTAGTGAACTTTTGTTCCAATTTAAAGAATTTCATTCAGCATTTCTTGTAAACCAGCTCTAGTGGTGAAGAACGCCAGCTTTTGTTTGGGAATGTCTTTATCTCTCCATTTCTGGACAGCTTTGCCAAATAGAGTATTCTTGGTTGGCAGTTTTCTTTCTTTGAGCATTTTGAATATATCATCCCATTCCCTCCTGGCCTGCAAAGTTCCTGCTGAGAAATCTCCTGACAGCCTTACAGAGGTTCCCTTGTATGTGATGTGTACCTTTTGCTGCTTTCAAAATTCTCTGTCTTTGACATTTGATAATTTGATTATAATGTGTCTCAGGGGAATCCTTTGGTTGATCTTGCTCAGGGTACTTTGAGCTTCATGTATCTGCAGTTCCATATCCCTCCTAAGATTTGGGAGGTTTTCAGCCATTATTTCTTTAAATAAATTTTCTGTCCCTTTCTTTCTCTTCTTCTGTACATATATACATTTTCTTGATAGGGTACCATAGATCTGTATGCTTTCTTCACTCTTTTTTCTTTTTGCTCTTTGTTCCTTTAACTGACTAGTTTCGAATATCCTATCCTTGAGTTTTCTGATTTTTTCTCTGCATGATTGAGTCGGCTTTTGAAGTTCTCTGTTGAATTTTTCAGTTTTTTTCATTATATTCATCAGCTCTAGGATTTCTATTCTGTTCTATATGGCTTCTATTTTTTTATTAAACTTCTCATATTGTTCTTTCATTATTTTCCTGATTCTGTTTCCTTGTTTACCTGTGCTTTCTCACATTTTATTGAGCTTATTTAAGAAAATTATTTTGAATTCTTTGTCAGATTATTCATAGATATCCATTTCTTTGGGGTTGGTTATGGCAGCTGTATTACTTTCCTTTGGTGGTGTCATGTTTATCTGATTCTTTTGATCCATGTTGCCTCGCATTGGTGTCTGTGCATATTAAGGAGCAAACACTTCTTCCAGGCTTTACAGATTGTTTTGGCAAGTAAAGACCTTCTCCTGTCAGGTCCCCAGGCTGATGGTATTGTCTTTGGAATCACAGTCTGGTGGGTTGGAGCTGGGTCAAATGGCTGTTGCTGGGTCTGCAGTGGGGTCTGTGGTTGGCAGGCCTGTGACTGGATTGTGTTTGGTCCCTGGGTGGATGGGACTCGCTTTAGGACCTTGGTCCATAAGGCTGGCACTGGGACAAGGGTCTGCAGATGATGGGCCTTTGCCAAGTGCATGGATGGGTATGTGGTTTCCTCTTAATCCCTGGGATGGCTTTCAACAGGTCACTGGGTGGGTCCTACGGTAGGCAGGATTGGTCTCAGACTGCAGTTGAGAGAGGCTGTACGGAGTCATTCCCCAATACTTTTGGATTATATAAAGTGAAAAGTAAAGATCCCCACTCAGTTCATCCAATCTTTCATGTAAATGCTTCCTGAATTTTTCTTAAATTTATATATCCATGCATTTTAAATTGACCACAAAAAACAATGTAGTACCAGTTCACAAACTGCCCATCCAGTGTAAAGGAAATCACTGTGGTTTCTGAGATAAGAAATGGCCTCAGTTGAATTATTTGTATGTCTCTCTGTTTCCAAAATAGTGTCAATTCATTATTATCATCCTGAAATTGATGTTTTCAATATATGTAAGCAAATTGTTGAACTCTCAGTTTATTGCAGAACATTATATTTTATTAGGCTTATTTTAAAGTGGGAAATTTACCACGCTGCTCATTAGGAGCATAAAGATAACATTTTGAATTTCAAATTCCAAGCATATTACTAAAGATGTATCTTTTTGTGACAGAGGAATCATGCCTTAGAATTATTTGAAGAATTATATTTTATATGTGATTTTCAACAAAAGTGAAAACTATGAACCCATTGAAATTACTTACTTTTTCAAAAGTTTGCTGAGTTATTGTCTAAAAGCTATTTCCTCTGACAATCCCCTGCCCCAAAAATGACTTATACAGCAATACTTATTTATTTAAGAAGTCACTGGGGGTTTGCTTCCATTGACTCATTTTAACAACCCTGATCAAAAAATTGGGAGATAGGAAATCTGAGTTCTAATCCCAGCTCTGCTACTTAATTTAGCTGTATGCCTTAGATAACTCATTTCACCTCTCAAAGCCCCAGGTTCTTGATCAGGTGCCTGGGATTCAAACCCCAGCTCCAAGTGCCCCCTCCATGCAGCTTTTTGAGGGCATCATTAAAATCCTACTATTCTTATCAAAATAATATATCTTGTTTAGCTTTCCAATCTCATTACCTAGCACTGTGCTAGATGCATGATGAATAAATAACTTCATTTGATCTCTGATCGTCTCAATTTCCTATTTGTTATTTCTCCTCTCTTTCCTCCACTTTCCATTAGTAAAAACTCTAAGAAATGTGCCACAGGAAGTCTCCTCAGAACTCACATCTTAAGAAAACACACTGTTTAGGGGTGCCTGGGTGGCTCAGTCATTAAGCATCTGCCTTCGGCTCAGGGTGAGATCCCAGGGTCCTAGGATCAAGCCCCTCATTGGGCTCCTTGCTCCACCGGGAAGCCTGCTTCTTCCTCTCCCACTCCCCCTGCTTGTGTTCTCTTACTGGCTATCTCTCTCTGTCAAATAAATAAATAAAATCTTAAAAAAGAAAGAAAAAAAACATACCTCAGGCCTTAAAATTTTTGTTTTGTGAAAACAAAAGAAAAGCGTAACAAGAAATTAAAAAAAAAAGCCTGTTGTGAAATTCAAATATGAATAGTAAAAATGGGTCAATATAATTTAGTCAGATGGCAAAATGTATTCCCCAAATGTAATCATACTTGAAAAGCAGTCTGCAATAGAGTGACTTTTAGAGTAAAATTGCAGAAAAAAAGAAAAATAAGAAAAGTTTATTCAGGTAACTTTTACTTAGGGTCAACACTGAAGGCCTAAGATTTACAGTGTTAAGAATAAAAAGAACAGGAAAATGAAGGAAGAAAAAGTAATAAAGTGACTTATGGATAAATTACTATATGATTGTTTTTAATTTTAATTCCAGTGTAGTTAATATACAGTTTTATATTAGTTTCAGGTGTACAATATAGTGATTCAACGTTTCCATATATTACTCAGTGCTTATCAAGATAAGTGCACTCTTTCTTGAGAGCTTGCTTGGAGGTTCTAGCAGGGGAGCACAGCTACTCGTATACCCTTGATCTAAGAACGGTCCTCCTCTATTGGGGAAGGTCGTCCTCTTCGACCGAGCGCGCAGCTTCGGGAGGGATGCATATGGAGCGGTGAGGGAGGAAGGGGACACCCGCCTAGCCAGCCAGATCAGCCGAATCAACCCTGGTGATCAATGGGGTGACAGATGTCACAGCCAGATCACCCTCACATCCAAGTGCACTCTTTCTTAATACCCTTCACCTCTTTCATCCATTGTATAATGTTTTAAAAACTCTCAAAATTGAAAAGAACTAATTACCAATATTTATTTGATTAAAATATTACAATGTAAGTTTAATCTTAAATTTAATACATCAGAAATCGATGATGAAGTTTTCAAAGATCAGAGAGAATATATAGATAATTTGATCAAAATAGAGTCTTGAGCAAATGTCTACTGCTTATTCTCCCTAAAAATCCAACTAAAATTACTGAAAAATACAAGAATTATCCATAACATCATGGAAGGAAAGAAAACATAAATGCAATCAGAAAACTAGAAATTCTGAGGAATTTCTGGAATCTGGTTAACTGAGAAACATATACACATAGCTTTCAATTGTTTATAAATCTATCTCTCCCTCAAAATGAGTGCTCATTGAAGATATAGAATATGTCTTATCTAGCTTTTCAATCTCATAGCCTGGCACTGTGCTAGATGCATGATGAATAAATAATTTCACTTTATCTCTATCTTAATTTCCTATTTGTTATTTCTCCTCTTCTCTTTTTCCTCCACTTTCCAATAGTAAAAACTCTAAGTCAGTAAAGCTATAGCCTAGAATAAATATGGTCTATTGCAGAATTGGGAACAGTTCTTTCAAAGAAAGCCTCAGGTATACTCAAAGCTCAGAGTTAACAAATACAAAGATCAGTAAAGAATCTGGAGCTGTCATCAGGGTAATTAATTAATGAAGTACATTTGAAAGATTTGGATTTTCTGGAATCCCACCCCTGCCCTGCATACAATGTGCTGTAGGGCACAGTGATATTTGTTCTCAGTATATACCCATGAAAATATTTTTTTCTGATTACTCATTACTTTTTAAAAATTTTATTTAAGAAATACACATATAGTTTTATTTATTTAACAGAGATAGCCAGCAAGAGAGGGAATACAAGCAGGGGGAGTGGGAGAGGAAGAAGCAGGCTCATAGTGGAGGAGCCCGATGTGGGGCTCGATCCCAGAACGCTGGGATCATGCCCTGAGCCGAAGGCAGGCGCTTAACCACTGTGCCACCCAGGCGCCCCATAAGAAATATACATATAGTTTTAAAAGCCAAAAGTACTACAAGTCTCATAATGAAAAATGGAAGCCCATAGCATTTCTGACCTGCCAGAAGCAACTACACTCAACTCTTTTAATGGTTTTATTTTATCATTGTTATTTCTTGAATCTTTTTTCATTTTAAATATTAATTACTGACTTCTGACTTGAGAATATTCAATAACACACACACTTCTAATACTTCAACTTTCCAGTAAGGCTATAACATTATTTATTTGTTAAATCAGTATTCAATCCTTAAATTACTAGGACTATATAAATATTTTTTAAGATGAATCAATCAGTGTGGCATAATATCACTTTCTTTCTTGTACAGTTATATACTTTTTCTAGAATTAATAACTGCTTCAACTTTATTTGTTTAGTTTTCTTTGTAGCTATCACTAACTTGTCTCCAAAGTATCTGACAGGGGTGCCTGGGTGGCTCAGTTGGTTGAGCATCAGACTCTTGATTTCAACTCAGGTCATGATCTCACAGTCTTGAGATCCAGCCCTGCATCAGGCTCCATGCTCAGCGTGGAGTCTGCTTGTCCCTCTCCCTCTGCTCCTCCCCCTACCACTCTTTCTCTCCCTCTCTCTCTCAAATAAATAAATAAAATCTTTAAAAACAAAACAAAAAAACCAAGTGTGTGTCAAAACTTTGCAGCTCCACTCAATGTGTTCACACACTGGAGATAATTTGTAGTTTACATTTTTTTTCTTGGAGACATTACTATTGAATACCTCCATTCTCTTACTCCAATCAGAATTGATTCTCTTTACTGCTACTGCATAGCTATGATCTTGGAAGTTCTATTCACCATCATCTTAAGAAATCCCATTACTTCTTCTTGTATTAGATAACCCATTCCCAAGACATGAAAAGGTCCTTTTTCTTGGTTAACTCTTCCCTGAAATTATCTCTGCCCCACTCCTTCTTAATTTCCTTTTCTTCTTTTTTTTAAAGATTTTATTTATTTATTTGACAGACAGCCAGCAAGAGAGGGAACACAAGCAGGGGGAGTGGGAGAGGAAGAAGCAGGCTCCCAGCAGAGGAGCCTGATGTGGGGCTTGATTCCAGAATGCTGGGATCACGCCCTGAGCTGAAGGCAGACGCTTAACGACTGAGCCACCCAGGTGCCCCTCTTTTCTTCTTTTGCAGTTAATTTTATTCTCTGAACTTTTAAGATGGAAGTTTTCTTCAGAAATCTTGTGTTTGTTCAGTCATATTTAAGAACAAAACAGGCATGAAAAAGCTGATTAAAAACTCATTATGTGAGAGTGGGCTTTGTGAATGATTGAGTGGAGACCTAATAATCTCATATGGTTACTCTAAAGTGTTAGTATTTGAAAGTTTTTTGAGAGCTAGTCAGATTCGTCAAAGGAATAGTCTAACCAGTTACTTTGTTAGGGGTGAGTTATATACACTGGACTTCAGTGTTTTGGGAATAAGAGGGGGATGACAGGTCTTAGAATT
Source organism: Ursus americanus (assembly GCF_024610735.1). Lineage (NCBI taxonomy): Eukaryota > Metazoa > Chordata > Mammalia > Carnivora > Ursidae > Ursus > Ursus americanus. Next base: position 24,170,102 of record NC_142164.1, read on the forward strand.
TATTATATAGGGCTTCCGATGATCTCGCTTTTCAGTAAGGTACCTCATTCCTGTCCTCTGCTGTGCCTGGTATTTTCCAGGACAAAGTTTCATGTGTTCAATTTTACCAGATAGTAAAATTCTGATTTTCTACAAGAAGTTGTAGGATGACACTCACCCCTAAGTGCTGGTTCAGGAAGGGGATCTGGAGTCTAAGCATTCCTTATATAGATTTTAACTACTTCTTCTTTGCCCCCATTTTCCTCCTGCCTTCAAAGTTACCTGATGCCTCCAATTCCTGGATTATCTAAGATTTCAGAGTAGAAATTGATTTATTTCATGCGGTGTCCCCCCAACACTCCCACTTTTGCAGGCACTTAGAGTAGAAAAAATAAAAATCTCAGTCAGTTACCATTTGTCAATCCACTTTCCATCTTACAAAACTATATTAGCATATTTTGTCTGCTTTCATCATCTTCTCATTTGTCCTTATGGCTTCATAACTTTTAAAAATCTTCTTCACTATCATTTGTTAGGTCTCAGAAGAGAAGGAAAGATGAAGACATACTCAATTAGCTATATTTACAAAGAAATCTTAGAACTATATTTTAAATAAAATAAAATAAAGGCTTCTAGCATGAGTAATTAACCTAACAGAGAAGCAGAACAGAGCCTGACATAACTCTGAAAAGAAGAACAAGCAATAAAAGAGATACCTGGGGGTGCCTGGGTGGCTTAGTCACTAAGCGTCTGCCTTCGGCTCAGGGTGTGATCCCAGAGTCCTGGGATCAAGCCCCACATCAGGCTCCCTGCTCCGCTGGGAGCCTGCTTCTTCCTCTCCCACTCCCCCTGCTTGTGTTCCCTCTCTCGCTGGCTGTCTCTCTCTCTGTCAAATAAATAAATAAAATCTTTAAAAAAAAGAAATACCTGATTCTAGCATTTTCCCTCAGGATAAAGCCCTATTTAAGAATGTATGAAATTAGAGTTCTGACTCTGATAATAATTAATGAATAAAATGAATTAATGAACACAAAACATATCCAAAACTCTGTGATGACACTAAAGTAGTACTTAGGCAAAAATTTGTAGGACTAAGTGCTTGTATTAGAAAAGAAGAAAAGTCTAAAATCAATTAATCAGCTTCCACCATAAGAAACAAGAAAAATAAGGGCAACTTAAAGTAAGCAGAAGAAAGGAAATGATAAAGAACAGAGCAGAAAATACTGAAAGGGAAAACATAAAAAAAATAGGAAAAGCCAAAAATTTGTTTTTTAAGTTCAACAAAATTAACAAATTTACAGCCAAATTAATTGGGGTGAGGGGGAAGCAAGGACAGAAACTTCCATCAGGAATTAGATAAGTAACTTAAAAAAAAAAAAAGAAAAAAGAAAAGTAACATCAATAAAAATATTAGAGGTATTAAAAGGATAGTAAGGCAATTCTATGAACTTTAAGCCAGAAAATTTCAAAATTTAAACAAATTCTTTGAAAGGAGGAAACCACCAGATGTCACTGAAGAAAAAAATAGATAACCTAAATCGTCTCAACTGTTTTTAAAAAATTGAATGTATAGCTAAAAACCTTCCCACAAAGAAAACACTAGAGCCAGAGAGCTTTACCAAACATTTAAGGAAGAAATAGTAATAATTTTAAAAAACCTTTCTTGGAAATTTGAAAAGAAAAAAAGAAAAAAAAATAGATAACCTAAATCGTCTCAACTGTTTTTAAAAAATTGAATGTATAGCTAAAAACCTTCCCACAAAGAAAACACTAGAGCCAGAGAGCTTTACCAAACATTTAAGGAAGAAATAGTAATAATTTTAAAAAACCTCTCTTGGAAATTTGAAAAGTAAGAAATACTTTCAAAATCATTCTATAACCAACATTACCTTGATATACAAACCAGATAAAGACATTACAAGAAAACTATCTACTAGTATACCTCAGGAGCATAGATGCAAAGATGTTAAACAGAATTTAAGCAAATTCAGTTCAACAATATATAAAAAGGATGATACATTATGAGCAAATGGAGCTTATCTTAGATTGATTTAACATTTAAAAATCAATTAATATAATACACTATAGTATGAAATTATACAAGAAAACCATATTATCATTTCAATAGATGCAGTAAAAAATATTCACAAAATTCAACATCCATTTGTACAATAAATACTCAGAAAACTAGGAATAAAAGGGAATTATTTAATCTCATGAAGGACATATAGGCACACTTTAAATTTAATAATATACTTAATTGTAAATGATGAAATGCTTTCACTCTAATATCAAAATCAATACATGGATGTCTACTCTTACTACTTCTCAAATTTTCACTGAAGGCTCTAGTCAGGGCAATTAGGAAATTAAATAAACAAATAAGTAAACCTGTCTTTATTTGCAATCAACATGATCACGCATGTAGAAATTTTTATGGACTCTACAAAAGGCTATTAGCACTAATAAATGAATTTACCAGTGGGGCAGGATACAATATCAATATACAGAAATCAATTGCATTTCTATGTACTAGCAACAAATATCAGGAAATTGAATTATTTGAAGATTTTATTTATTCATTTGAGAGAGAGACAGAGAGAGCACAGCAGGAGGAGAGGCGGAGGGAGAGGGAGAAGCAGACTCCCTGCTGAGCAAGAAGCCTGATGTGAGGCTAGATCCCAGGAAATGGAGATCATGACCTGAGCTGAAGGCAGATGCTTAAACATCTGGCCACCCAGGTGCCCCAGGAATTTGAATTTTTTAAGTACCATTTACAATATCACCAATAAATAATAAATATTTAGCAATACCTTGAAAAAAAGTGTGCAGGATAACTAAAGTGAAAAACTATAAAACATCAATAGCAGAAATTAAATAAGATCTAAATAAATGGAGATACATATATTGGTCATGGGTCAGAGGTTTAATATTGTAATAATGTTAATCTCCCCAAGTTGATCTATAAATTCAACACACCCACTATCAAAATACTTGTAGGCATTATTTGTAGAAATTGACAAACTGACTCTAAATATTTATATAGAAATGAAAACAACCTAGAATAGCCAAAACAACATTGAAAAAAAGAAGAACAAATTTGGAAGGTTTGCATTTCCTAATTTAAAAATTATTATAAAGGCTACTGCAATTAAAGTGTTATGGTATTGGCACCAAAATAGGCAAATAGATAAATCTGACAGACTATTATCCAGAAATGTATCCACAGATATATGAACTAATGATATTTTACAATGGTTGCAAGGTAAATTCAGTAGAGAAAGGATAGTCTTTCAACAAATTACATTGGAACAATTGTATATGCACACGCAAAAAAAATAATTTTGATTCATTCCTTACACCATATATAATAATTACTTGCAAACAGATCATAGATCTAACATGAAACAATAAAATATAATTTCTAGAATAAAACATTAAATGAAATACTTGTGTTCTTGGGTTATAAAAACAACTCTTGATATGAGCCCCAAAACATAATCCATAAAAGATAAAAAGATAAACTAAACTTCATGAAAATTTAACTTATACTCTTTTAGAGATGATGTTAAGAGAATGTAATGACAAGCCACAGACAGGGAGAATATATTTGCAAAGCATATATCCGGTAAAGGACGTGTGACTAGAATATACAAAGAACTCTCAAAGTTCAATACTAAAAAAACCAAACATCCTAATTAATAAAATGGACATAAGATTTGAACAGATACTTTGCCAAAGAATATATTTGTGTATATATACATATATATTACATGAGCACATGAAAAAATGCTGAATATCATGAGGTAAATATATATTATATATATTTATATATATATACTAAATTGTATACATTTTTAATTGTATACTTTAAATATGCACAATTTATTTTATACCAGAAGTATTGGGCATGTGGTATTTCCTAATCAGCAAAAGAGCCTGCTTCTCATACAGCTTAACCATACATCTCAGAATTTAGACTTACTTGCACTGATGGGCATAACTCATGTCATGTCCCTATGCTTGAACCAATCACAGTAACTTGCGAATAGGATATATGGTTTATACTAATTAAAATCTACTCCTAGGGGTGCGTGGGTGGCAAAGTCGGTTAAGCATCTGCCTTGGGCTCAGGTGGTGATCTCAGGGTCCTGGGATGGAGCCCCACATCAGGCTACCTGCTCAGTGGGAGCCTGCTTCTCCTTCTCCCTCTGCTGCTTCCCCTGCTTGTGTTCTCTCTCTCTCTCATAAATAAATAAAAAATCTTTTAAAAAAATCTACTCCTAAAGCATAAAATGGGGTTGATTCAACCAATCTACATGGTTTTAAAATTCTAGTTACTGCTAGGATTGAAGAAGAAAAGTAATAAATCCCGGAGAGACAACCAAAAGTGTCCATTACATATTTTAAATGTTTTAGGATATTGTAAAATCTAAGAATTTCTCATCAAATTCCTTTTAAGAACTATTATTTTTCTTTTTCATTAAGTTTAAAATTTTAATTCCAGTATGGTTAACATACAGGTATACTTGTTTCAGGTGTACAATATAGTAACTCAACAATTCTACACATTACTCAGTGCTTATCATGATAAGTGTACTCTTTAATTCCCATCACCTATTTCACCCATCCCAACACCCACCTTCTCACTGGTAAGCCTCAGTTTGTTCTGTATAGTTAAGAGTCTGTTTCTTGGTTTCTCTCGCTCTCTTTCTTTTCTTTGCTCATTTATTTTGTTTCTTAAATTCCACATATGAATGAAATCATATGGTATTTGCCTTCCTCTGACTTATTTCCCTTAGCATTATACTCTCTGGCTCCATTCATGTTGTTACAAATGTCAAGATTTCATTCTTTTATGGCTGAATAATATTCATATATATGTATAAATATATAAATATATTTCACAACTTCTTTATCTATTCATCCGTCGATGGACACTTGGGCTGCTTCCATAATTTGGCTATTGTAAATAATGCTGCAATAAAACATAAGGATGCATACATCCTTTTGAATTAGCGATTTGTATTTTTTGGGTAAATAGCCAAGTTTTGGTCCAGTCAACACAAATTTGTTGAGCTCCTGCTCATTTGCCAGCCAATATGATAGGCACTAGAATATAGTGTGATAATAAATAATATCCCTGCCTTCATAATACTCACATTCTGGTGAGGGACACAAGAGCATAATAAAGTAACTATACAAATATATCATTTTAAGTAGTGATGATTGCTTTTAACAAAAATATAACATGGTAAAGGGAAATAGTTATGGGGCTATGTTATTTAAATTTTTATTTTTAATTATGAAATATTTAATACAAAGTTACAAATATATGTGTATGTGTATATATATGTTTGTGTATGTGTAAAATAAAATGAACACTTGCATATCCACCAAGTTTGAATAATAGAAATATACCAATACCTTTGAAACCTCATATTTTCATTTCTACTATCATATACCTTACCTTCTGCAGAGGGTGAATATCGTAGACAGAGATGACAAGAAAGTCTCTCTGAGGCCTTTCTACCTTTTTTAAAGAGACCTAAGTGAAGGAATGAAGTGAACCATATGATCATCTTCAGGAACTGCATTCCAGGCACAGAAAACAGCAAATACAAAAGCCACTAGATATAAATGAACTTTGCTTTTTGAGGAAGGGCAAGAAGAGCACTGTGGCCAATGAGGAGTGAATATGGGGAAGAGTAGTCATATATGAGGCTTGAGTGGTATCCAGGAGTTATATTAGTTTGATCTTTAAAGACTGAAAATAGGGGGCACCTGGGTGGCTCTGTCAGCTAAGCATCTGCCTTTGGCTCAGGTCATGATCCCAGGGTCCTGGGATTGAGCCCCGTGTTGGGCTCCCTGCTCAGTGGGAAGCCTGCTTCTCCCTCTCCCTCTGCCCCCCACTTGTGTTCTCTCTATATATATTTCAAATAAATAAAATTTTAATAAATAAATACTCCGAAAACAAGAGTGGTTTTTATTCCAAATGTGACTAGAAGCCATTGGGGAATTTTAGCAAAGGTGTGATGTGCTCTGATTTTACTTTAAAGCAAAGATTACTCTGATTATAGGAAGACAAGAGAGGAAGCCAAAAAATTAGTTATATTGCTATAATCCAAGATAGAGAGATTATGGTGGTTTAGACTAGGAGGAGAGGAGTGAAAATAAGAGTTAATTGGAATGGGATATATTTTAAAGTTGGAGCTGACATGAATTCCTGAAAAATATGACATATAAAAACAAAGAAATCAAGAATAACTATCAGTTTTTGGCTTGAGCAACTGAGTTAATTGTGGTGTTATTTACTAAAACAAAGAATATCAAGGCAGGAATGGGTTGAGGAGCAATCAAGAGTGATGTTTTGGTCATGATCAGTATGAAAAAGCTATCAGATATACAATAAAAGATACTGAATAAGAAGTTGGAATAATTTCAGAACACGGCACAAAAATCAGGAAAAGAGGGGCGCCTGGGTGGCACAGCAGTTAAGCGTCTGCCTTCGGCTCAGGGCGTGATCCCAGCGTTACGGGATCGAGCCCCACGTCGGGCTCTTCCGCTATGAGCCTGCTTCTTCCTCTCCCACTCCCCCTGCTTGTGTTCCCCCTCTCGCTGGCTGTCTCTATCTCTGTTGAATAAATAAATAAAATCTTTAAAAAAAAAATCAGGAAAAGAATTGAGTATATTCCTAGGCGAGGGATTTCTTGGGAGTAGAAGGCTACAACAGTGAAAAAAAAGAGACCCTCATGAAGCTTATATTCTAGTGACAATAACCAATGCTTCCATAATAGTTACCATGTGCCAGGTACTGTTCTAAGTGCTTTGAATATAATCATATTTAATATAATGTTTCATGGGGTAAGTGTTACTATTATATTCATTTTCAAAATGAGTAAACTATAGAACAGGAAAGTTAAGAGACTTGCCAAAAGTCACACTATTAGTGTGTGACAAAGACCTGAGTGTGGTCCTAGAGACTATGTTCATGGCTACCACATTATACTGTCCCATTCAAAAAAGCAATAAATCATATACAAAGATGCAGATATTTAGATTTAGAGATATAATTTTATGTGACAGAGGCATATATCATATATCCAGAAAGGGGGGAGAGATGAAACTCAGAGGTAATTATGCAGCAGGTACTGTGAATTAGCATATTTGTTTAATCCCCATGGCAAACCTAAATGCTAAATTATATTATTTTTCATTTTCACATAGAAGACATACAGGTTGTAGAGTTAGGCAGACATATGTTTACAGGACATAAGTAGGAGGCCTTAAATCTTAGGGTTATAACCTTAACTATAAAGTAAGTAATGGCAGGTTATGCAAAACAAGTAAATATGGTTCAAAATGATGTGAGCAAAAAGACATAAAATTAAGTTTAACTTAAATCTTAACTGTACCTCAACTAATGCACAAATAAGGGGCTTCTAGGGAGATATTTTCTTCACACAAGATCACAATGTTTATTTCTATTTTCATAACATTAGCATTAACATATTTTGTGCAAAGCAAAATCAGAAATATATGAGTTAACATAAATAAAATAAACAAAAGGAGGACATTTGGCATGGCTGACTTTATTTTAACTTCCTTCCCTGCCATTAGAATCACTATGGTTATTTAGCAAAAAATTAAAAAATCTAACTTCAGTGGACAATTGTCATTTACATTTGTCCACATTATTCACCATGAGTTATCCAGGTTTATATCGTAATTCTTACCTTATTTAAAATGCACAGAAAAATGCTCCTGATAATTTTGGTTTCCCTTGTGGTCTGAATTTACCTTTCCAGAACTTGAAATATATCTAGAAATGCAATGTGATCATATCCGAGAAATATTTTATGTTTGGTTATCATCTTTTATACTCTATAAACAATTTTGAATTTATCCAAACAAATTAAATTTTAGAATCAGATATGGTCTTATCATCAATGTGATAAAATGCATTAATGGTCTTTGGTCAAAATAAGTCTAGATGCAAACCCCAGGAATCATTTAGAGGTTTAAGTTGACAGAAGTCTTGTAATTTTATAAGTATCCAGCATCAGTCACTTCAGGAACATTCTTTGACACTAGAATTTATTTGACTACTTCTTTTGAGAGAAAAAACAATGAAGAAATCAGTGCATATGTTTTAAAAAAGTTATATTTTATATAACTTACCACTAAATGTTTTTGTTTTATTTTTTAATAAACTTCACAGGTATAGACTTTATATCCAATAAAAATGTTCACAATTAAGTATATATTTTGATGAGCTTTAACAAATGAATATACCCTTGCAACCACTACTATAATCGAAATACAGAATATCACCTTTATCCCCAAAAAGTTCCCTTGGGCTCCTTCCCAGTCAATCCTTGTCCCCAGCCCTACACATTGACCGGCTGTTCTGGTTTTCCAGGAACTATTCTGGGTTTAGTGCTGAAATTCCAGTATTGCAGGAAATCTCTCAGGAGCAGATAGAGTAGGATGGTGAAACACTGATCAGCTTTCTATCGTTATAGAGTAGTATTGTCTGTTTTAGAGTTTCATACAAATAGAATCATACAGAGGGAGGGAAGATGGTGGCAGAGTAGGGGCCCCATGTTTCATCTGGTCCCTTGAATTCAGCTAGATATCTATCAAATCATTCTGAACACCTGTGAATTCAACCTGAGATCTAAGAAAAGACTTGCTGCAATTCTACAAATAGAAAAGTGACCACTTTTTGTGAGGTAGGAGGTGTGAAGACATGAATCTAGGGGAATATTTTGGAAGATAAACTGCAGGGGAATGGAGCCTCTGTAAGCTGTTTACCAGAAAGTGATATAGCAATGGATGGCAAAATAGGAACTTTCAGAAGTTTGCTCCTGCAAGGGACGTCCCTGTCTGAAAGGTGCTCAGGTGGTAAAGTGGGACAGAAACCTAGGTGGGACAGTGTGGTCTCAGGATCCCCAGGGTCACAGAAAGAATGGGGGTACCTGAGTGCAGCAGAGTTCCCATTGGAGCAGGAAAACCAGCTACAATTAGTGAGCCCTGGAGTGGCTTCTCAGCTAGGTGTTGCCATAAACTGTGAACCATGGTCCCATCAGGTGACCACTCTCCAAGCAGGGGCCCAGCAAGCGACAACTGCTGTGAGATCCGGTTCCTTACCCCAGGAGGAGCGATGCAGGTGCATGCATGATCAACCAACCACTCCCTGAACAGGGGCCCAGCCAGAAGTGCGGCTGAGGTGAGCCACCCTGCCGCCCCTGGGAGGATTGGTGCGGGTGTGCACTGCAAGAGTCTGCAAAGTTTGGTGCACACGAAAGGGACTGACTGCATTTCCCTGTGGGTGCACAAAAGAGTGGGGACCATGATCGTTCAGCCCCGGGGCTGGAGATGGAGGTACTACCATTTTTTTTATCCTCTAAAATGGTGTGAAAAGCCTTCAGGGAACAAAATCCACAGAGCAACCTGAAGCAGCTTACAAAGAGCCCGGCCCCCTGGCAAGGGGTGGTTCAACTCCACCCAGGCAAATCCATCTGAGAGTCAGTGAAACAGGACCCTACGCCAGAAGATGAGCAGGATCTTCAGGCAAACACCAAGTTTATAGATCACTCAGAACTGAAAAACTCCTGCACTAGGGGAAAATAGTATATAGAATTAGAGGTTTATTCACATCAGTCTTTAGTCCTTCAGTTTCAAATTTTCTTTTTCTTTTTTCTTTTTTTTTCCTTTTTAACTAGTTCCTTATCTTATCAACTCTTTGTTTTTAAGTCTTTTTTTAATTTTCATTTTTACATTTACTATACACACACAAACACACACACATACACATACACACATACATGCATACATCATTTTGGCTTCCTTTCACTGTATTCAATTATATTTTTGCATATATATATATGAGTTTTACATTCTTTCCAATTTGGGGATTTAATGTATTCTAACAGACACACCAAAATACACCAAGGACCAAGTGGATCACCCTGTTTTGTCCACCTGTGAGATTGTATTCTCTCTTTCCTTCCCTTTTTTTTTTTTTACCTTTCTCTTTTCTTTTTGGATTTCTGACCTCTTTGGACTTATCTAGTGTGTATTTTGCTTGAGTTGTGGTTGATAATTTTAATTTTGTTTTCTGGTTCATCCATTCTTCTCTGGGAAAAATGATTATATGGAGGAATTCACAACAAAAGAAAGAACCAGAGGTAATACTCTCTGCCACAGATCTAATCAATATGGATATAAGTAAAGTGTCAGAGGTGGAATTCAGGATAATGATTATAAAGTTACTAGATGAGCTTGAAAAAGGCATAAAAGACACTAGAGAACCTTTTAGTACAGAAATAAAACCTAATCAGGCCAAAATTAAAAATGCTTTAACTGAAACGCAGTCTAAAATGGATGCCCTAACAGCCAGAATGAGGCAGAAGAGTCAGTGACATAGAAGACAAGATGATGGAAAGGAAGGAAGCTGAGGAAAAAAGAAAAATAACTAATGGACCATGAGGGGAGGCTTCAAGAAAACAACAATACCATAAAATGAAACAATATTAAAATTATTGGTGTCCCAGAAGAGGAAGAAAGAGAGAGAGGGACAAAAGGTATATTTGAGCCAAATCATAGCTGAGAACTTCCCTAATCTGGGGAAGGAAACTGGCATTCAAGTCCAGAAGGTAGAAACCCCCCCCCCTCAAAATCAATAAAAATAGATCAACACCCAGACATATAATACTCTGGTTTCTCTTCAGATCGTATAAATCTTTCACCTTTTATTAACACCCAGACATATAATAATGAAGCTTGCAAATTTCAGAGATAAAGAGAAAATTCTGAAAGCAGCTCAAGACAAGAATTCCTTAACCTAAAAGGGTAGGAACATTAGACTGGCAGTAGACCTCTCCACAGAGACCTGGTAGGCCAGAAAGGGCTGCCATGATATAGTCAGGGTACTAAAAGAGAAAAACGTGCAGTTGAGAATATTTGATCCAGCAAGGCTGTCATTCAGAATGGCAGGAGAGATAAAGAGCTTCCAGGACAACCAGAAACTAAAAGAATTTGTGATCACTAAACCAGCCCTGCAAGAAATATTGAAGGTGATCCTGTAAGTGAAGAGAGCACAAAAGTACAATAGACCAGAAGAAAAAAAAAAACAGAGACAATCTATAGAAACAAGGACTTTACAGGTAATACAGTGGCGCTAAATTCATATCTTTCAATTGTTATTCTGAATTTAAATGGGCTAAATGCTCCAATCAAAAGACACAGGGTATCAGATTGGATAAAAAAGAAAGACTGAGGGTGCCTGGGTGGCTCAGTTGGTTAAGCATCTGCCTTCAACTCAGGTCATGATCCCAGGGTCCTAGGATCAAGCCCCATGTCAGGCTCTCTGCTTAGCAGGGAGCCTGCTTCTCCCTCTCCCTCTGCCTGCCCCTCCCCCTGCTTGTGCTTGCTCTTTCTCTCTCTCTCTCTTTCTGTTAAGTAAATGGGAAAAAAAATTTTTTTAAAGCAAGACCCATCCATATGCTGTCTACAAGAGACTCGTTTTAGACCCAAAGACTTCCAGATTGAAAGTGAGGGGGGTAGAGAACCACTTATCATGCTAATGGACATCAAAAGAAAGCTTGGGTAGCAATCCTTACATCAGACAAATTAGATTTTAAACCAAAGGCTGTAGTATGGGATGAAGAGGGACACTATATCATATTTAAAGGGTCTATCCAACAAGATATAACAATTATAAATATTTATGCTCCTACTTTGGGAGCAGTCAAATGCACAAACCAATTAATAACCAAATTAGAGAAACACACTGATAATAATACAATAATAGTAGGAGACTTTAACACCGCACTCACAGCAATGGACAGATCATTTAAGCAGAAGATCAACAAGGAAACAAGGGCTTTGAATGACACTCTGGACCAGATGGACTTCACATATATATAGAGAGAGCATTCCATCCTAAAGCAACAGAATACATATTCTTCTCAAGTGTAAATGGAACATTCTCCAGAATAGATCACATACCGGTTACAAATCAGGTCTCAACCAGTACCAAAAGATTGGGATTATTCCCTGCATATTTTCAGACCACAGTGGTTTGAAACTTGAACTCAATCACAAGAGGAAATTTGAAAGGAACTCAAATACTTGGAGGTTAAGGAGCATCCTACTAAAGAATGAATGGATCAACCAGGAAATTAAAGAGGAATCTAAAAAATTCATGTTAACAAATGAAAATGAAAACACAACTGTTTGAATGAAACCATTGGGATGCAGCAAAGGTGGCCCTAAGTGGAAGTACATAGCAATACAGGCCTTTCTCAAAAAAATTAGAAAGGTCTCAAATACATAAACTAACCTTGCACCTAAGGAGCTGGAGAAAGAATAGCAAATAAGGTCTGAACCCAGCAGCAGAAGAGAATCAATAAAGATTGGAACAGAAATCAAGGAAACAGAAACCAAAAAAACAGTAGAACAGATCAATAAAACTAGAAGCTGGTTCACTGAAAGAATTAACAAGATCTATAAACCCCTTGCCAGAATTATCAAAAAGAAAGGAGATAGGACCCAAATAAATAAGATCATTAATGAAAGAAATTACAATTAACACGAAGGAAATACAAACAATTATAAGAACATATTATGAGCAACTATATTCCAACAAATTAGGCAATCTGGAAGAAATGGATGCATTCCTAGAGATGTACAAACTACCAAAACTGAAATAAGAAGAAATAGAAAACCTGAACAGACCCATAACCAGCAAAAAAAATGAGTCAGTAATCAAAAATCTCCCAACAAACAAGAGCCCAGGGCCAGATGGCTTCCCAGGGGAATTCTATCAAACATTTAAAGAATAATTAAAACCTATTCTTCTGAAACTATTCCAAAAAATAGAAATGGAAGTAAAACTTCCAAACCAGTCTATGAGGCCAGCATTACCTTGATCCCAAAACCAGATAAAGATCCCACCAAAAAGGAGAATTACAGACCAATATCCCTGATGAACATGGACGCCAAAATTCTCACCAAGATGCTAGCTAATAAGATCCAACAGTACATTAGAAGGATTATTCATCACAACCAAGCGGGATTTATTCCTGGGCTGCAGGGGTGGTTCATCTACAAATCAATCAACATGATATATCACATTAATAAAAGGAAGGACAAGAACCCTATGATCCTCTCAATTTATGCAGAAAAAGCATTTGACGAAATACAACATTCTTTCTTGATTAAAATTTCCACAGTGTAGGGACGCAGGGAACATACCTCAATATCATAAAAAGCCATATATGGAAAGCCCACAGCAAATGTCATTCTCAAGGGGAAAAAATTGAGAGCTTTCCCCCTAAAGTCAGGAACACAACAGGGATGCCCACTCTTACCACTGCTGCTTTCAACATAGTACTAGAAGTCCTAGCCTCAACAATCAGACAGCACAAAGGAATAAAAGGCATTCAAATTGGCAAAGAAGAAGTCAAACCTTTACTCTTCGCAGCTGACAAGATACTTTATGTGGAAAACCCAAAAGACTCCAACCCCAAATTTCTAGAACTCATACAGGAATTCAGCAACGTGGCAGGATATAAAATCAAGGCACAGAAATCAGTTGTATTTCTATACACTAACAACGAGACAGAAGAAAGAGAAATTAAGGAATCAACCCCATTTACCATTGCACCAAAAACCATGAGAAAGCTAGGAATAAACCTAACCAAAGAGATAAAAGATCTGTACTCTGAAAACCATGGAACACTTCTGAAAGAAATTGAAGAGCACACAAAGAAACTGAAAAACTTTCCACGCTCATGAATTGGAAGAATAAATATTGTTGAAATGTCTATGCTACCCAGAGCAATCTACACATTCAATGCAATCCCTATCAAAATACCATTGACATTTTTCACAGAGCTGTAAAAATTAACCTAATATTTTTATGGAACCAGAAAGACCCTGAATAGCTAGAGAAATGTTGAAAAAGAAAACCAAAGCCAGTGGCATCACAATTTTGGACTTCAAGCTATAATAAAAAGTTATAATATAAACCTGTGATCATCAAGACAGTATGGTACTGGCACAAAATCAGACACATAGATCAATGGAACAGAATAGAGAACCCAGTAATAGACCTTCAACTCCATGGTCAACTAATCTTTGACAAAGTAGGAAAGAATATCCAATGGAAAAAGGACAGCCTCTTCAACAAATGGTGTTGGTAAAATTGGACAGCCACATGCAGAAGAATGAAACTGGACTATTTTATTACATCATACACAAAGATAACTCAAAATGGATGAAAGACCTAAATGTGAGACAGGAATCCATCAAAGTCCTAGATAAGAACATAGGCTGCAACCTCTTTGACCTTGGCTATAGCAACTTCTTACTAGACACGTCTCTAGATGCAAGGGAAACAAAAGCAGAAATTAACTATTTGAACTTCATTGGGATAAAAAGCTTCTGCACAGCAAAGGAAGCAACCAACAAAACTAAAAGGCAACCTAAGGAATGGGAGAAGGTATTTGCAAATGATATTATCAGATAAAGGGCTAGTATCCAAGATCTATAAAGAACTTATCAAACTCAACACCCAAAAAACAAATCATCTAATCAAGAAATGGGCAGAAGACATGAACAGACATTTCTCCAAAGACATACAAATGGCCAACAGACACATGAAAAAATGCTCAACATCACTTGGCATCAGGGAAATACAAATCAAAACCACAATGAGCTACCACCTCACATCAGTCAGAATGGCTAAAATTAACAAGACAGAAAACAAATGTTGGTGAGGATGCAGAGAAAGGGGAACATTCTTACACTGTTGATGGGAATGCAAGCTGGTACAGCCACTCTGAGAAACAGTATGGAGGTTTCTCAAGAAGTTAAAAATAGAGCTACCCTACGACCCAGCAATTGCACTACTAGGTATTTACCTCAAAGACACAAATGTAGTGATCCAAAGGGGCAGCTGCACCCCAATGTTTGTAGCAGCAATGTCCACAATAGACAAACTATAGAAAGAGGCCAGATATCCATCGACAGAGGAATGGATAAATAAGATGTGGTATATATATACAATGGAATGTTACTCAGCCATCAGAAAGGATGAAATCTTACCATTTACATCAACGTGGATGGAATTGGAGGGTATTATGCTGAGCGAAATAAGTCTATCAGTGAAAGACAATTATCAAATGGTTTCACTCATATGTGCAACATAAGAAGCAGTGCAGAGGATCATAGGGGAAGGGAGGGAAAACTGAATGGAAGTTATCACAGAGCTAGAAAAACCATGAGAAACTCTTAAATATAGGAAACAACCTGAGGATTGCTGGAGGGGAGGTGGGCGGGGGCACAGGGTTAATTGAATGATGGGCATTAGGGAGGGCACATGATGTGATGAGTACTGGGTGTTACACGCAGCTGATGAATTATTGAACTCTGCATCTGAAACTAATGATGTACTATATGTTGAATTTACATTTAAAAAAACAAATGGAATCATACAATAATGTATTCTTAAACATCTCAGCATAATAATTTTAAGATTCATCCACATTGTTGCATAAAATAGTAATATATTTGTCTTTAACACTGAAAAATATTATATTCTCTGGATATATGACAATTTGTTTATCCATTTACCTGTTGATGGATGTTTGGGTGGTTCTCATGTTTTAGCTATTATAAATAATGCTGTTATGAATATTCATACATAGGTCTTTTTGTGGACATATGTTTTCATTTCTCTTGAATAAAATACCTGAGCAAATACCTATCAATAGTAATGCTGGGTCAGAAAATAAGTATATGTCTAAATTTATAGGAAACTGACAAACTAGTTTCCAAAGTAGTTGTACCATTTTATATTCCTACAAACATTATGAGTGTTCCAATTGTTCCACATCCTTGCTATAACTTTATCATTGTTTTTAATTTTTGCTATTAAAGTGGTTATGTAGTAAAATCTCATGATTATAGTTTACATTTCCTTGTTAATTAATGATGTGGAGAACTTTTCATGTACTTATTTGCCATCCAAATACATCTTTTAGATACCTGATAAGCATCACAACAGCTCATATAAATCCAAATATTTGATGTCCCCCTGCAAACTTTGAAGTCATCTTTGACTCTCTTTTACATCCCACAGGAAGTCTAACAACAGATTAACTTTCCCCTATATTTTAGTATACTTATAAATGAACTCTTCTCACTACCTTCATAACTACCCTGCTCCAACCCACCATCATCTCTTATCTGGACTAATGCAATAGCTTCTTAACTAGTCTCTCTGCTGTCACTCTTGTTCAGTCATTACTTTATTCTCCACACAGCAGCCAAAGTGATGCTTATAAAATATATGTCAGATCATGAGTTCAACACCCAGTGAATCCTGATGGCCCCGGTCTATAAAAATAATCTATATAAGGCTATATGATTGTACCCATCTGCCACCATTCTGACTTCATTTCCGACCATCTCTCCTGGTTTTAGTTCATTGCAGCCACAATGACTTCCTGATTATTCCTTAAATATGCCCAGCATGCACCTGCTTCAGAACATCTGCACTGGTTTTTCCTCTGCCTGACACCTTTCCGCCTAGATATTAATGTTGTGTGCTCACTTCTTCAGATGTCAGCTCAAATGCCTTCTTAAATAGAGATAAGTTTTGATCACCATATATAAAATCACTTCCCTGTCACTCTTTATTCCTTTTTCCTTATTCTATTTTTCTTCATACTACTTATCTCCACTTGGCCATTGTAGATTTATTTTTTAATCTATTGTCTTCCTTCTCTATAAAATTTATACTTCAAGAGTAACTCAATTTCTCATATTGGTAACCTAGTGCCTAAACTGTGCTTGGTATGATAATAAAACTCAAGAAACTTGTTGAATGAAAAATTGTGAACTATTTCTCCAATAGTTGTTTGGTTTTTTTTTTTTAAGATTTTATTTATTCATTTGACAGAGAGAGAGACAGCCAGCATGAGAGGGAACACAAGCAGGGGGAGTGGGAGAGGAAGAAACAGGCTCCCAGTGGAGTAGCCTGATGTGGGGCTCGATCCCAGAATGCCAGGATCACACCCTGAGCCGAAGGCAGACGCTTAATGTCTGAGCCACCCAGGTGCCCCTATTTCTCCAATAATTGTGAATTATTTCTCCATGTCCAACAAATTCACCTCCTGGATCCTATATCAAGTTCTTCATAGGGAGAAATTGTACCTCATTTTTTCATAGTACCTTGTATGAGGTACACACTAAACACTCAAAGATCCTTGTTGATGGGCTTCTGCATATTTGAAATGCTGCCCAATTAGCCTGGTTGCAATTAAAATTAGCCAGGAAGTGATGATGCCCAACATTATCTTGAATTGTTATTATAGGAATAACTAATACGCTTGATAAATGGTAAAACAGATGAAGTTTTTTAGATTAAACTAATACTTATTGTACTTGCTACATAGAAATTTTCAGTGTTTTTGTATAGCATTTGATAGTGACTAAGTTGATTTTCAGGGATTAAGTAACTCTCCCAAAATCATAGATCTAGGACATTACAGGACTAGAATTTTAATTCCTTAGCTCATGGTTCCAAACTTTGTGCTTGTTTCTCCTCCAAATGCTTCCTAATTATTGCTTCTGTCCTCCCCAATCTTTCATTCTCTAATCCATGCCACATTCTGAGAAGTGCACTGTTAGTCACACTTCAGCTGATCTCTTCACCTTCATCAAAACTTAACCATTTGTTGGCTTAACCTAAGTCAAGGGTAATTGTTATACTAACCTAAGTCGAGGGTAAATGACCACTACTGCTTAGTGCAGTAATGTCATATAACAAAATTGGCATTCTGTTAACAGAAGTCTCTGGCTACCTAATGAAATAAGAAATTACTGTGAGAGTTTTAGAGACTGGGGCCAGACCAGACAAGGATTATGATGTGTTTAGGCATTTTTGAAGGCCTCTGGCACACATCCCCCTAGGCAGCTTCTGATTGCACCTACTTCAAGAGTAAGCTATGAGTATACATATGCATACATGTTGATACACTACTCTTACCCCAGAGAGTGTGAAAAGATAATTTCTTTTTGCTTACTCTTACTTAACACTCCTCTGACAGCTATATTTTCTATGTTAACCTATGGGACACTGGAAATAAATGTCAGGGGTGAGAATTAGTATAAAAATTACTACTTTTCTTGATTTTCATCAGTAAATGGTATGAGGTGAAATAAATACATAAACTTTAAACCATGTAATTTTTACTTTTTCATGCCATCTGGACA
The DNA here is from genome assembly GCF_024610735.1 of Ursus americanus. Lineage (NCBI taxonomy): Eukaryota > Metazoa > Chordata > Mammalia > Carnivora > Ursidae > Ursus > Ursus americanus. The sequence goes on from NC_142164.1 coordinate 24,188,372, forward strand.
TGTATTAAACTTTTATCAAATAGTTTCTATGTACAATGTACTATGTTAAACACTGTGAGAAAACCCTGCATATTACACAATTCCAGATCTCAGAGATTCATGTAATCTTCTGGAGAATACAGAAATGTCCAAGAAACTTGCAGGGAAGTAAACAGTATGGGCATTTCCAGTTTCAAGTTTAGTCCACTCATTCAACAATAAGCACCAAAGGTGTGCAAAGGTATTATGCTGGGAACTAGGGATTAAATGATGAACATAACCTATCACAATCCCTATGTCATGGTATACACAAAACAGAAGGGAAAATACAGACATAAAAGAAATAATTATCTACAAAATAGAAATTTTTCAACTGTGAATAAGTGTTACGAAAATAAGGCAATAAGAGGATTTTACATGGACTGAAAGCTCAGGAAAGACTTCACTGATAGGAAGAAAATTGAGCTATTATCTGAAGATTGAATAGGAATTAACCAAGTAAAAAAGCGAGAGAATAATGTCCCAGGCCCTCTGGCAAGAGGGAGCAAGAAAGATGCTGAAAAAAGACCTGTATGGAAAGAGAAGATAAGGAATGTACATGATGAATCTAGAGAAGTAGATGAAGCCGGACTGTGATGCAAAGACTTCTGGGACATGGTATAAAGTTTCGAAATTAGAATAACATTTTCATGATGAAATAAAAACTCTTTAAAAATTCTACCATATGGATATTCCTAATGCTAGAGTCTTACTTATTTATACATTAATTATATTTGTACATTACTCCTATTTATAGCTAACTTGGTTAATCATGTAAATTACTATTTAACAAATATTGTGTTATATTTTAATATTAATTTAAATATAATTCATATAAAATAAATGTAATTAAGTATTATATTAGCCACTATTTAACAAAAATACACAACAGATGAGAAAATTTAGCCTTTCATATGCCTCTCTAAACTGTATACCAAAAGAAAAAAGGTGTGCATTTGCAAAGCTTTAGAGATCATGAGATAAATTCAAATTGGGACTTAAATATGAAAATCCTTGGGAAATAAACTATAATTTTAACATGTTGAGATCATTTGTGCTTCTGGGAAAAGGGCTGAGGACAATGTGATCAAATATCAGCTGTGTTAAGTTTTCTTAAGTCATCAGACTATTCTGACTTAAAGAAATGAAAGAGATGCAAATTCCTTCCTAAATTACATGCTTTTGCTCTTCTCCATTTAGAGTTAAAATTTTCTACTGTATTTAAGGTTTCACCAATTGTGTTTTAACAATCTGGATAACGCAACAAATACACGTTGTTCTAAATGGTATCTTCATCACTAAGAGGTGCTTTTATATCTTTGAAAATTGGAAATTCAAGGTAAATCAAACCCATGGTACATACTTAAAGGCCTGCTTCAACCCAGACATAGCTGTATATTTTTTCCATGATATTCATGGTAAATACAATTTCATACACATTTGACCACATAAACCATGTTCTTCTTATGCACCTCTATAACAAGGAACTATGTCGGTGAAATACCGCTACCAGAAATTATAGCCTTAAGGGAGAAAATTGTGCTTCTTGATTCCTAGACTAAAGAACAAGAAAGCAAGTGTAAGCACAAAGGTGTCAGTGTCTTCCTAATTAAACAGTACAATGCCTTTACTAATTATGTACTTAATCCAGAACAAATATTATCTACTTTCCAAATTTCATAAAATATTAGAAATATTTTTGTGATTTTTTTCTTTTTTAATGCTTCACAAATTTGCACGTCATCCTTGCACAGGGACCGTGCTAATCTCTGTATTGTTCCAATTGTGGTATATGTGCTGCCGAAGTGAACACAAAAGTACAGTTTTAAAAATCAAATTTCACTAACACAAGAAGCCTTTCAACATGATATTTTTAAAGGAATTCTTGAATAATAGCTATCACATTCTTCAGGCTTTTTTTTTTTCTTCTCCATGTACATCTTCCTCAAGAAGCTTGTGAGATTTTAGACACTTCAAAGATCAAAGGGCTTTAATTTTGTCAACTCCACATTTTTAGTTTAACAAGTACATCTCCATTCAATGTTCTTGAGACCACTCTCAGTAATCAGAACTTGAAAGCTAATCTGATTATGTAGTTTAGCTCACTGTAGTTGTACTACTTCTTTTTTCTTTCAGTACAATGGTCAAATTCAGGGCAATTCCTTCCCATAACTGAAATGGAGGCTATATTACTGATTTAATATATATTATTACTATGGTTATCAGTATTATATATGACATTTTGAATTTTCTTTTAAGCAACTTTTCACATGCTATGACTTCTTTTTTTTATTATGTTATGTTAGTCACCATACAGTACCTCATTAGTTTTTGATGTAGTGCTCCATGATTCATTGTTTGCCGATAACACCTAGTGCTCCGTGCAATACGTGCCCTCCTTAATACCCATGACCGAGCTAGCCCATTCCCCCACCCCTCTCCCCTCTAAAACCCCTCAGTTTGTTTCCTGGAGTCCATAGTCTCTAATGGTTCATCTCCCCCTCTGTTTTCCCCCATGACTTCTAAAATATTAGTTCATTAATGCCACAATAATTTGAAAATATCTCTGTACTAGTCAGTTTGGGCTGCTATAATAAAATACCATAGACTGAGTAGCTTATAAAAAATAGAAATATATTTCTCACAGTTCTAGATACTCACAGTCTGATGTCATTTTGTAGCAATGGTCAGGTTCTGTTGAGGGCCCACTTCTGAGATGCTGACTGCTGAATCTCCTTGTTTCCACATGGTGGAAAGTGAGAGATATCTCTGGGATTTTTTTTAGAAGGGCACTAATCTCACTTATGAAGGCTATTATCTTCATGACCCAATCACCTCCCAAAGGGCTTGCCTCCTAATACCATCACAATGGAGGTTACGGTTTCAATAAATGAATTTTGAGTAGACATGAACATTCAGTTCATAGCAATCTCCAAAGCAGCAAGTGATTTAATTTATAATGACTTTAATGAAATTAGAATAGAATGTGTTTTCTGACATCAGAATTTACAAAATGTCCCCATATAAGATTTATCACATTTATAAATTAAACTTACTAAAATTCTAAGAAGCCAGATTCCATTGTAGTTCAACTATGTTTTATTTCCAGCATTTATTTTATCACTGAAATCTGTGTGTATGTTTTAAGACTTTTGGCATATTTGAGTAACATGGAGAAATCATATGTTGTATTTCATTACTCATTGTTCTTGTATCATTAATGAATCCAAACTTCTGGAAAGCTTTAGGTTCACATGATGTTAGTGTTGACATCATTCAAATAACATAAATTTAGTATGTGCATTAAAACACATAGAACATCTTTAGAGGAAAAAGCTGCAATATAGTCATTTACTATCTGAGGAAAACTATAAGCAGTAACACTAAAAGACAAATAAGATGATAGGAGTGGAAAATTAGATATAAGTTTATGATGTGATAAAAATAGTAGAAAAGTAAATACTCTCCTTGAAAATTTAACATAAGGAGTCTGTTCAAGAGAGACTATGACATAGTTTCATCAAGCGATAAATGATGTATTCAGTACTCTAAAATGTGGAGGGAACTCTGATAGTGTTTACTTGAAAAATAATTCTTTGGACAATTAAATTAGCCTCTAGTATCACAAGTATAGAAACATACTGATAGCGGGAAATAAATTGTCAAAAGTTTTAAATGCATAATTCATGAAGGTTTGCTGTGATGCAACCCTTTATGATACAGCATTTGTCTGAATTTGGATACGTTTTGTAACTCCTTCTAAAAGTATTTAGTTAACAGATTTATCAGCAGGAAAATGTCCTCATTCATTAATTGCTTTTCTAGAGCCAAAATATTCGAAGTAATGGAGGTATTTGTAAACAAAGACTCAGAGTTGTCCTCTATCACACTAATCTCAAAAACTTGGATTGTACTTTATAGACTCCTTCCATTAATAATTCTATCAGGGATATCTAACCTATAAATTTACCTAAATCTTAACAAAGATATTTATATTATTATGCTATATATCAGGTAATAAAAATTCTCAACTATACGTTACAGTATAGGTGTTATCGGCACAACTCAGGATGGTGTACATTCATTACTCACATATTATAGTTAATATATCAATATAAATATGCAAATATATTACATTCTATATATATGGGTTACCAGTCATTAAAACATAGGTTACAGTAAAGTTAACAATATTATAATGGCTGCAACTACTCCTTTACTGCTTCTACACTTCTTATTTCATTTAATTTGTACAACGACTCTGTTTAGTAATTACAAGTATTCCATTTTCCAAATGAGGAATTTGAGGCCTAGAAAGGCTAAGTTCTCTATAGTCACACAACTAATTAGTGTCATACCAAGAACATGAAAGAGAGCCAATCTGACCTACAGAGTGGCTTTTGATGTAAAAACTAAATACAAATAATCTATTTTAACCTTTCATAATCATCATGATATAAATCATCCTTAGGCAAAAGATACATATGTATGTCACATATCAGGGTTTTAACTAGTCCTATATTCTTCTGGGTTTGTGATCTATGAGTCTCAGAGGGACTCCAGATTTGATTTTTTTTTAATTTCTTGAAAAGAAAGTCATCATGTCTGATTTTTCTTAATATTTTTAAAGTTTCCATTTACTTTGATCTTTTAAGAAATATATTTCACATATAACATTGCATAAATATAAGGCATACAACATGTTGATTTCATACATTTACATACTGTAATATGATTGCCACTGCAGTGATAATTAGCACCTCTTTCGTTCTGGATAAAGAAGCCTACGGGGAGGAGAGTAAGATTGTGGCAGAGTAGGAGGATTCTAGGCTCACACACAGGGGAATGCACAAGGACAACGTTTTCCCAAAGCCATTGGCTTGGAAAATGAGAGGGGGTGACTTTCATGAGTTCCTACAACCAGTAGGACATAAATCCTAGAGTACTGAAGGTCAGAGAGTTTGGCTGGGATAGAGACTAGAGGGCACTGCACTGCTCCTGGAGAGAAGACAGGCAGACAACCCTGGGGCAGACAGCTTGGAAACAGTGATCTGAGAAGAATGCCTGGGGCACACAGGGGGTAGATTATTTGCTCTTCTCAGAGGCAGTGTTCACTGAGAAGCCTCTCTGGGAAAAAAGGAGCTGGCTCTGCCACCACTTCCCTCCTCTGTCCATCAGCATAAACGCAGAGCCACCTGTAGGAAGCAGCACAGCACTGACACTGACTGCCTAAGTTGCTTACACCAGGCCTCACCCCCCTGCCCTCTGGCGGGACTGCCCTTCTCAGTCAGGCTTGCCTCAATCCAAGTACAGTGAGCCCCTCCCCTTTGAAGGCCAGCACAAACCCCTGTCCACACCACGTCTCCTGACCAGAGAGTTCTGCAGGGCCTCGGTTCTGATGGAGTTGGTGTCAGGTCTCATTTCAAGAGCAGATCCGTGTACACCTAGTTAAAACTCACCACATTCAGGCCAGGGCACAAACACTGCCCACTGCAGGCAAGGAAAGCCTCTGTAGACAACTGGCCTGAAGAATAGAGCAGCCAAAACACAACAGCAGAGCACAAACAGCACACACTGGGGACACTCCCTGAAGCACCAGGCCCTGGGCACTACATGACTTCTTCTTAAGGCCATTACTTTCAGGAGCAGTAGACATACCAGCTTTTCTAACACAGAGAAGAAGACACAGACTTAGACAAAATGCCAAGATGGAGGAATTTATCACAAATGAAACAAGAAAAAGTCACAGCCAGAGATCTAGGCAAAACAGATATAAGTAACATGCCAAATGGAGAATTTAAAGCAACAATCATAACGAGTCACTGGGTTTGAGAAAAGAATAGAAGACATCAATGAGACCTTTACCACAGAGATAAAAGAGTTAAAAAAGAATCAATCAGAGATGAAGAATGCAATAAACAAGGTTCAAAACAGGTTTGACGGAATGAACTGCAGGATGGAAGAAGCAGAGGAACAAATTAGTGACTAGAGGACAAAATAATGGAAAACAATGAAGCTGAATGAAAGAGGGACAGAAGGATTATGCAACACGAGAATAGACTTAGGGAACTCAGTGACTCCATCAAACATAACAACATTTGTGTTATAGGAGTCCCAGAAGAAGATGAAAGAATAAGGGGGCGGCAAATTTATCTGAAGTAACAATGGCTGAAAACGTCCCTAAACTGGGGAAGGAAATGGACATCCAGATCCAGGAGGCAGAGAATGCCCATCAAAATCAACAAAAGCAGGTCAACACCAAGACATATTGTAATTAAATTTGCAAAATATAGAGACAAAGAAAAAGAACATAAAAGCAGCAAGACAAAAGAAGCCCTTAACTTACAAGGGAAGACCCATAAGGCTAGCTGCAGATTTCTCAACAGAAACTTAGCAAGCCAGAGGAGAGTGGCTTGATATACATTTGACATCAAAATGGGAAAAAAATCTGCAGCCAAGAATACTCTACCCAGCAAGGCAATCATTCAGAATAGAAAGAGATAAAGAGTTTCTCCCAGACGAACAAAACTAAAGAAGTTCATGAGCACAAAACCATCCCTGCAAGAAATAATAAAATGGACTCTCTGAGTGCAAAGGAGAGAACAAAAGAGTCAAAACATGAAAGGATCAGAGAAAATCGACAGAAATAAGAACAAGTCATAAAATGACAATAAATACACAGCTATCAATAATTACTTTGCATGTAAATGGACTAAACTCTACACTCAAATTATACAGGCTGTCAGAATGGATTGGGAAAAAAAGACCCATCTATATGCTGCTTACAAGAGACCCATTTCAGCCCAAAAGATACCTGCAGTTGGAAAGTGAGGGGATAGAGAAACATTTATCATGTTAATGGGTGTCAAAAGAAAGCCAGAGTAGTAATATTCATAATAGACAAAATAGACTTTAAACAAAGACTGTCAAAAGAGACAAAGAAGCATTATATAATCATAAAGGGGACAATACAAAAGAAGACATAACAATTGTAAATACTGAGTTATCCAATATGGGAGCACTCAAATATATAAAAAATTAATAACAAACATAAAGGAAATATTGATAATAAGACCATATTAAGGGACTTTAACCCCGCCCCCCTTTCATCAATGAACAGATGGAGTTAAAGAACATGCTACTAAACAATCAGTGGGTCAACCAAGACATCAAAGAAGAAATTACAAAATACATGGAAACAAATGGAAATGATAATGCAATGGTCCAATACCTTTGGAAAGCAGCAAAATTGGTCCTAACAGGAAAGTACATAGCAATACAGACCTACTTAAAGAAGCAAGAAAAATCTCAAATAAACAACCTAGACTTACACCTAAAGGAGCTAGAAAAAAACAACAAACAAAGCCTAAACATTAGAAGGAAGGAAATAAAAAGATTACAACAGAAATAAATGATATAGATACTAAAACAATAGAACAGATGAACAAAGTCAGGAGCTGGTTCTTTGAAAAAAATCAATATAATTGATAAATCTCTAGCCAGACGTACTAAAAGGAAAGGGATAATGAATTGTTGAACACTACATCAAAAACTAATGATGTATGTAGGTCGGCTAATTGAACATAATAAAAAAAGAAAGAAAGAGAAATGTCCCAAATAAGTAAAATCACAAATGACAGAGGAAAAATAACAACCAACACCACAGTAATACAAATAAGTGTAAGAGAATATTATGAAAAATATATGCCAACAAATTGAACAACCTGGAAGAAATGGATAAATTCCTACAAACATAAACTACCAAAACTGAAACGGGAAGCAATAGAAAACATGAACAGACCAATAACCAGCAAAAGAAATTGAATCCAAAAACCTCCCAACAAACAAAACTCCAGGGTCAGATGGCTTCCCAGGGGAATTCTACCAAACATTTAAAGAAGAATTACTAGCTATTTTTCTCAAACTATTCCAAAAATTAGAAATGGAGGAAAAATTCCAAATTCATTCAATGAAGGCAGCATTACCCTGATAACAAAACCAGACAAAGATTCCACTAAAAAAGAGGACTACGGGCTAATATCCCTGATGACCATGGGTGCAAAAATTCTCAATAAAATACTAGCTAACTGAATCCAACAATACATTAAAAAACTGATTCACCATGATCAAGTGGGATTTATTCCTGGGTTGCAAGGTGGTTCAATACTCACAAAACAATTAAATTTATATGCCACATTAATAAAAGGATAAGAACAATATGATCGTTTCAATAGATGCAAAAAAAAGCACCTGACAAAGTACAACATCCACTCATGATAAAAACCCTCAACAAAGTAGGGATAAAGGGAACATAACTCAACATCATAAAGGCCATGTATGAGAAACCCACAGCTAATATCATTCTCAATGGGGAAAACCTGAGAGCTTCTCTTCTATGTTCAGGAACAAGAGAGGGATGTCCAATCTCAACTCTGTTATTTAACATGGTACTAGAAGTCCCAGCCACAGCTATCAGATAACAGAAAGAAATAAAATCATCCAAATTGGACCAGAAGAAGTAAAACTTTCACTATTTGCAGATGACATGATATTCTATATAGAAAACACCAAGGACTCCACCAAAAAGCTGCTAGAACTCATAAACAAGTCCAGTAAAGTTGCAGGACACAAAACTAACAGAGAAATCTGATGCATTTCTATACACCAATAATGAAGCAGCAGAAAGAGAAATCAAGGAATTGATCCATTTACAAATGCACCAAGAATAATAACATACCTAGGAATAAACCTACTTAAAGAGGTGAAAGACCTGTACCCTGAAAACTATAAAACAATGATGAAAGAAATTGAAGATGACATAAAGAAATGGAAAGACATTCTGTGCTCGTGGATTGGAAGAATAAATATTGTTAAAATGCCTATACTACACAAAGAAATATTCACATTTAATGCAATCCCTGTCAAAATACCACTGCCATTTTTTACAGAGCTAGAACAAACAATCCTAAAATGTTTATGGAACTGCAAAGACCCCCAAATAACCAAAGAAATCTTGAAAATGAAAAGCAAAGGTGGAGGCATCACGATTACAGACTTCAAGTTATATTACAAAGCTTTTTTGACCAAGACAGTATGGTACTGGCACAAAAATAGGTACATAGATCAACAGAACAGAACAGAAAACCCAGAAATGAACCCACAATTATATGGTCAGTTAATCTTCAACAAAGAAGGAAAGAATATCCAATGGGAAAAAGACAGTCTCTTCAACAAATAGTGTTGGAAAAAACAGACAACAACATGCAAAAGAATGAAACTGGACCACTTTCTTACACCACACACAAAAATAAATTCAAAACGGTTTAAAGACCTTAATGTGAGACATGAAACCATAAAAATCCTAGAGAATACAGACAGTAACCTCTTTAACATTAGCTATAGCAACTTGTTACTAGATATGTCTCCTGAGGCAAAGGATGCAAAAGCAAAAATAAATTATTGGGACTTCATCAACATAAAAACTTCTGCACAGCAAAGGAAATAATCAAGAAAACTAAAAGGCAACCTTCAGAATGGGAGAACATATTTACAAATGACACATCTAATAACAGCTTAGTATTCAAACTCTGTAAAGAACTTATAAAACTCAACACCCATAAATTGAACAATCCAATTTAATAAAGGACAGAGGACATGAATACACATTTTTCCAAAGAAGACATGCAGATGGCCAACAGACACATGAAAAGATGATCAACATCACTGATCATCAGGGAAATACAAATCAGAACTACATGAGATATCACCTCACACCTGTCAGAATGGCTAAAATCAACAATACAAGAATCAACAGGTGTTGGCAAGGATGTTGAGATGGGGGAACCCCCTGCACTGTTCATGGGAATGCAAACTGGTGCAGCCACTCAGGAATACAGTATGGAGGTTCCTCAGAAAGTTAAAAATAGAACTACTCTAGGATTCAGCAATTGCACTACAGGGTATTTACCCAGAGAATTCAAAAATGCTTATTCAAAGGGATACATGCACCCCGATGTTTATAGCAATATTCCCTACAGTAGTCAAATTATGGAAATAGCCCAAGTGTCCAATGACTGATGAATTGGATAAAGATGAAGTGGGAGATATATATACAATGGAATATTAGCCATAAAAAGAATGAAATATTGCCATTTGTAATGACATGGATGGAGCTAGAGAGTATTATGCTAAGTGAAATCAGTCAGTCAGAGAAACAGAAATATCATATAATTTCACTTATATATGGAATTTAAGAAACAAAGCAAATGAGCAGAGGGAAAAAGAGAGAAGCAAACCAAGAAACAGATTCTTAACTATAGAGGACAAACTGATAGTTACCAGAAGGGAGGTAGGAGGGGATATGGGTTAAATAGGTGTTGGGGATTAAGAAGTGCACCGATTGCAACGATCACAAGGTGTTTATGGAAGTGTTGAATCGCTATATTGTACACCTGAAACTAATATTACACTGTATGTTAACTAACTGGAATTTAAATAAAACCTTTAAAAAAGAGAAGTCTATGGATTAGTTTATGAGAGGACCTAGCATTTGAATACAGAAATGTGCAGCATAATTGTTTGACATAAATTCAGTTTCCTTTTGGATGAGATTTTCTGTTTTGAACCTTTTTTCTTTTTTTTCCCTCACCCTTGGTACTATCGACATTTTGCACTGGGTAATTCTCTGTTCTGTGGGGATGTCCCGTGCATTTTAGGACGTTTAGCAGTATGCTTGACCTCTGTTCAGTAAATGCCAGTAGCACCTTCCTTCCCCAGTCATGACAACTAAAAATTCCTCCAGAAATTGTCAAAAGAAATATCCCCTCTGGGACAAAAGCACTTTCTGCTGAAAGCCACAGGTTTAAAACAACACAACTAAAGAAAAAGAGAGCAGATAAGCATTCTTCAGTGCAGCTTTATTCTACTAGGAAAAAAGACAAAACCACGGACATTGCTTTTCTGACCAACTTGAGGATTACAGTTGGCCATCGAATGAACAATTTGAATACATAGTTCTATGCATTGTTTACTTTCATCAATTTTTCATTAAAATTCAAAGTATTTGATTAAATAAGCTTCACATAGAAAATAAAACCATGAAAAATATGAGGAAATCACAATGTATTTGCTGCTTTAAAATGATTACTCCTATAAATAATATACTCAGTTGTGGTTTTACATTGCAGAGATTTCCCCACCTTGTGGCCTGTGAGTTGGATTCTATGCTTGGCCTAAGAAGCTATTTTCTCACTAGATTAAATATTGTGAAATAAAAAGAAAATATGTAAATATAATATGCCCCAAAGCAAAAAATTAATTTTCAACACAGATGGGTTTCAGGAGGTTTAATGCCAAAGATTTTAAAAGTCTTGTGCCAGGGGGTACTTTGTTTGCAACTGAGATAAAATATTTCCTGTATTACCCTCACAGAATGATGAGTTTCATTCCCAAAGCAGACATTTAAAGGGTCATTTGAAATAAAGTGAAAAGCATTAAATGTCTGATTTCCTTAGTCCCAACAGCACCATTAATTCTATCTGTTCTAACTCCCAAAATGGAAAAAGAGGAATGGTAGGTAGGAAGTTGGGTAAAATACTTTATGATGTGATTTTTTTTCCAAACAGAAATTAATCACAAAAGGATAATTTCGAAGTTTTTATTCAATGACAACCTTATATGTAGTCAATGGGAGTTGAATCTAAATAAGGACAAGTTCAATCCCCATTCCATTTGGTGAACTGATACCAATGAAGTCTTCCGCATTTAGCCAAGAAAATCTGATTATCATCAAATGCGTTTCTTTGCAGCTTTCCTTTATCAGTAAATAAAAATTGCAGTGTATAGAGGTCTTAGGTTACCTATTGAATAATGGATCTAGTCATAGCCTTCAAAGAGCTATTAGTCTACAAAAGGTAGTTAGGGAGGAGATACAAAGAACTTCTGGAAATACATATTTATACTTTTGTTCCTTCTGAACATACAATATGCATTTAATCAATGTTGAATGAAACTAAAGTTTTTGAGAAAAGAGAAACTGAGAAAAGTTACATGAATTAGAAAACAGACTGCATAGTTCTAGGAAGATGTACACTCATATAAAAGAAAGCTGCAAATGACCTCATATTCTTAAAATCCTGCTTAGGAATGCTTCAGGAAATTTCAAGAAATTCCAGGTTATTATTCAAAATGTGTGGCTTGGGCTCAGACAAGTTGAGAAAGAATCATATTTGTAAACACCATACATCTCAGAATTTCTGCAAGTCCATTATTCTTGTAAATTCACTTGGATTTGTCCCTTTTTTGTTCCAAAGAGGCAATTTATTCTTGAATGTAAATCCCAAGGCCTACCTCTAGTTGTGGCTTTGTCATTGGTTCAGATGATTCTCAACGTAAATGTTCCTCTATAATTTAATTTGTAGTTAGACTTACACAGACAAGTTTTGGGGGAGCTATTTCTTCATAAATGCTCAACATCTCCACTGTAGCAATATGGCTAATCTGGGGGGACTCACTTCCAAATGAGAAAATATGAAAGAAGAGAGTTTATGGCTATACTCAAAGGCCTAAAGTAGACCTTGTAAGAAGTTGCTTTGAAGGTTTTATTTTCTTCTCCTTAGTAAAAGAATAATACCCTTCAAAGTTTGAATGATCCTGACATGCTTAAGCCCCCCTTATCTCTAGTGTAAATAAAGGTTTATTATTTTGTACTACACAGTTCCCCCAAAATTTGTCTAATAGTAATGATATTTAGCACTGAAATTGTTATGCATACATAATTGTTTGTAAAAACTAGATATGTTATGACAAGATATACTAATTATTTTGGATGGGTGTAATCTCAGACATAAAAAATACTCTAACTAAAAGTTATCTCAACTCAAACAAAAGAGGTAACTTTGTACATATACCTCAAAGGAATTCTCTATGGAGAGAATACCATCATATAGATGAATGACAAGCGGCACTAGCAATGTAAAATTATTAAATGATAAAATCTACTTCTTACTACCAAAAGTACATTTCAAATGCTGTACAAAATGATGTGATGAGCACTGGGTGTTATATGCAACTGATGAATTATTGAACTCTACATCTGAAACTAATATGTTGGCTAATTGAATTTAAATTAAAAATATATTCATGTTGTGAATAAAACCTTTTATAAAATAATCTGTGTTTCCTTTTTCACAACGGATTTGCTGCCAGAACACAGGTGTCATGTAAACTACCATGGGAAAAGAAAAGACTCTTATCAACATTGTCATCATTGGACATGTAGTTTTAAGCAAGTCTATCACTACTGGTCATGTGACCTACAAATATGGTAGGATTGACAAAAGGACTATTCTAAAATTTGAGGAGGCTGCTAAGATGGGAAAGGGCTGCTTCAAGTATGCCTGGGTCTTGAATAAACTGGAAGTTGAATGTGAACATGGTATCACCATTGATGCCTCCCCGTGGAAATTTGAAAACAGCAAGTATTATGTGACCATCATTGGTGCCTCAGGACACAGAGACCTTATCAAAAACATGATTACAGCACATCTCAGGCTGATTGTGATGTCTTATTGTTGCTGCTGGTATTGTGAATTTGAAGCAGGTATCTCAAAGAATGGGAAGACCCATGAACATGCCCTTTTCACTTACACCCTGGGTGTGAAACAATTAATTATTGGTGTTAACAGAATGAATTCCACTGAGCCACCCTATAACTAGAAGAGATATAAGGAAATTGTTAAGGAGGTCAGCACCTACATTAAGAAAATTGGCTACAACCCTGACACAGTAGCATCTGTGCCAATTTCTGGTTGTAATGGTGACAACATGATAGAGACAAATACTAACATGCTTTTTTGTTTGAGGGATGGAAATTCACCCATAAAGATGGCAATGCCTGTGGAACCATGCTGCTTGAAGCCCTGAATTGCATTCTTCCATCAACTCATCCAACTGACAAGCCCTTGTGTCTCCCCCTCCAGGACATCTACAAAATTGGTGGTATTGGTATTGTCCCTGTGGGTTGAGCGGAGACTGGTGTTCTTAAACCCAGCATGGTGGTCACCTTTGCTCCAGTCAATGTTACAACTGAACTCAAGTGTGTCGAAATGCACCATGAAGCTTGAATAAGACTATTCCTGGGGATAATGTGTGCTTCAACGTCAAGAACCTATCTGTCAAAGATGTTCATCATGGTAATGCGGCTGGTGACAGCAAAAATAACCCACCAATGTAAGCATCTGGCTTCACAGCTCAGGTGATTATCCTGAACCATCCAGACCAAATCAGTGCTGGATACGTACCTGTGCTGGATTGTCACACAGCTCATGTTGCTTGCAAGTTTGAAGAGATGAAGGAGAAGATTGATCATCGTTCTGGAAAAAAGCTGGAAGATGGCCCCATGTTCTTGAAATCTGGTAATGCTGCCATCATTGATATGGTTCCTGGCAAGTCTATGTGTGTTGAGAGCTTCTCTGACTATTCTCCTCTGGGCCATTTTGCTGCTTGTGATATGAGACAGATGGTTGTTGTGGGTGTTATCAAAGCAGTGGACAAGAAGGCAGATGGAACTGGCAAGGTCACCAAGCCTGCCCAGAAAGCTCAGAAGGCTAAATGAATATTAATCCCAATACCTGCCACCGCAGTCTTAATCGGTGGTGGAAGAATGGTCTCAGAATTGTTTGTGTCAATTGGTCATTAAATTTAATAGTAAAAGACTGGTTAATGAGCATAATGCATTATAAAACCTTCAAAAGGAAAGGAGAATGTTTGTGGACCATTTGTTTTGTGTATGTGTGTTTGGCAGTTTTAAGTTATTGGTTTTTAAAATCAGTATGGAAACAACTTGGCCAAAAATCTGTCACAGAATTTTGAGACCCATTAAAACAAACGTTTAATGAGAAAAATAAAATAAAATAAAATAAAATAAAATAAAATAAAATAAAATAAAATAAAATAAAACATGTTTTTCATACTATCTTCAGAGAACATAACCATGGAAATTTACATTTAAAGTGACATAAGAAACAGACCAAATGTGCCAAAATTATATTACTCAGTTTACTGTGGCACTACAAATGTTTATTTTTTTACTTAAACTTAAGGTTCATATTTAAAATACATATAATACAGTCTATACTGTCCAATATGGTAACCACAAGTCACATGTCCTTTATATTTATATTTAAACTAATCAAAATGAATAAAATTTAAAATTTAAGTTCTCCATCATAATAGCTGCTCAGTAGCCACATACTCATCATTACAAAAAATGTTGTCAATTCTGATATGTATAATATAGGTAGTGATATGAGAAATATATGTATCTTGAAAATATTAAAGGATTTTGAGAGAATTTATAGTTTTCCCACTTGTAGACCACTTGACTTTCAGAGGAAAGGCACTTCTAAATTCTGAACAGTTCTGTATGATTATGCAACACCTCCATCAATCATTCTAATTAGAACCAGGAAATATTAAATTAGGACTTTTCTACTTCATGCACTTTTGAAAATAGCTTTCCTAATTTCATTGACCAGCTATCCACCAAACTGATGACAAGGCTGAAGAGTACAAAGAGAAGATTATTATATGTAATTTTACTGATTGCTCCCATTATAATAATTATATTATACTTAGTTTTAACTTTATTTAAAAACTTAGGGGTAAGGATGGTGTATCAGTCAGGATTCTCCAGGAAAACTGAATAGGGGAAAATACATATATATCATATAAAAATATATGATTTATTTCTAACGAATTGGTTTTTACAATTGTAGGAACTGGCAAGTATGAAAGCCGTCAGGCAGGCCAGCTGATTAGAAACTCAAGTGAGAGTTAATTCTGCAATCTTGAGGCAGAATTTCTTTTTCTCCAGGAAACCTGTTTTTGCTCTTAAGGTCTTAAACTGATTGGATGAGATCTATATTATCAAGGGTAATCTCCTTTACTTAAAGTCAACTGATTATAGCTATTAACCACATAGGAAAAATACCTTCACAGCAAAACCTAGATTAGTGTTTGATTAAATAACTGGGCCTAGCCAAACCAACACAAAATTAACCATCACAGATGGTAATGAGATCATCTAAATGGGACTGGGATGAGAGGGAGGTCTCTTCTCATGGCCAGAATGTGCCCAGGCTCCTGTAAGAATTCCTATTTACCACTTCAAACATGGGTGGAATACTAAACAACCCCTGTTATGATAATAATCTAGACAAGAGGTTCCTCATCAATGTGATTAAATGGATAAATTTCAAGGATCTCCCTTCTTTGTGCTGGTGAATTGGTGAATTATCAGCAGTTTTGTGCCTTTATCCTGAGGACTGTTTCCAGAAGAGCATGAGGTTTTATTTTTCCTTTGTCAAAATCAGTAAAAATATCACTACACACTTGTGTAGTGTAGTGACACACCTCTCTTCTTCTTCCAACTTGATACTTTATCCTACATCATTTACCTTCTTTTTCTCAATCTCCTTCATTTTTCTCTATTGTTCTAACCTCGGTTTATTTCAAGAATTTAAATACAGATCTAATTGATGAATAAAAAATTTAAATACTGTCTTCAAAATAAATATTTTTGTATTAAAGATTATAATTTTGGATACTTGAAACTATTTCAAATGAAGATAAAATCATATATTATTATAACAATTCATGCTGTATATGCCCTAAACTCAGGGTTTAAGAGTATTTCTATATTTCTTGCTGAGATTCATTTAATATTTACTTGCAGTTTTAGAATAAAGCAGGAGAGAAGAATATGAAGATTCTTGCATATTTTAATTTCAAAACAAACATGTATGACATTTCCCCCAAAAGGTTTCTTGCATATATGCCTCTAAACTCAAATGTGAGAATGTTAAAGAATGTACTTTGTGATAAGATCCTGCAGTAACATGGAAAATCATACATCCACAGGACTCTAGGTGATATGCTTAGAAAAATCCAAAAAAGAATGTTCAAATTTACAACTTGGAATAGCTATTGCATTATAAGATAAAAGATGGATAGTGAATAAATACAAGGTTGTAATCATTCACTGAGAAGGCCCTTGCTGACATCATAAAACATGGAGGCACAGCTTGAATAGCTTTTGTATGTTGGGAGACCCCCAAGAGTGATTTGCAGTCCCTTACTTTTCCATTGTTCCACTTGATATATAAAGGGTATTTTTTTTAACCCTTCTAAGAGCCTCCTCTGAAGAACTTTTTAACTGTGAGGAAGTTGGGAGAAAGTTGTTTACACCATTTCCATGAAAATTCAATTTGAAACTTTTTATTATGAGGTGATAATGTCAATTCATTAAAAAATATTTGTCAAGGGCTCTGCTATGTGCTTAAGATACAGAGATGAATACCATCAAGTCCTGCCCTCACTTAAAGTCAACAACTCCTCAAAGAGCTTATAGTGATTTGAGGGCAGTTGTTATTGATTTGTATCAAAGTGCCACCTAGAAGGGATTTATAGCAGTTGTCCAATTTGATCCCTGCACAACTATAACCAAAACATTCTGGATAGATTTTTTTAGATGAATTTTTATCTGGGAATAATTTTAGATTTATACAAAAGCTAAAAGGTTAGTATAGGGATGTGATGGTTAATTTTACATATAAACCTGACTGGGACATGGGATGCCCAGACATTTGTTCCAACATTCTAGTTATGTCTATGAGAGTGTTTCTGGATGAGATTAAGATTCCAGCCGGTAGACTGAAAAAGCATATTGTGCTCCCTTAGTTGCGTGAAATCTATTCAATCATTTGAAGGCCTGAAAAGAACCAGAAGACCGACCCTCTCTTGAGTAAGAGGGAATTTTCTTCTTTCTGACTGCCTGGAACTAGGACATTGTAAGGGGTTTTTGTTTTGTTTTGTTTTTGTTTTTTTACACCTTTGGACTTGGGCTGGAACTAACTCATACTACTATATATATATATATATATATATATATATATATATATATATATATATATATATATGACCTTTTGATTGTTTCTCTGGAGAACCTTAATACAAGAAAGTTCCCATATATCCTCCACTCAGTTTCATTTCCCATACCATTATCATCTTCATTATTATGATGCATTTGTCAAAAATAAAAATTAGAGAGGGATCTAGGAGGAGGACCCTAGGCTCATCCTATCCCTCAAACACAAATAGATAACTATCAAATCATTCTGAATACCCAAGAAATCAATCTGAGGACTGCCACATTGAGGAAGGTAGGAAGTGCAGAGACATGGTTTGGGTGAGAAGAAGATTGCAGGTGCTGTGTAGGGGAGGGAGCACTGGTCACAGAAAAAGGTGTGAGAGAGAAAAGCACACAGGGGAATGCACAAAGAGATTACGTCCCCAAAGCCATTGTCTGGGAAAATGAGAGAAGCTGATTTTTGTGAGTTTTTGCAACCAGCAGAGCTTGAAGACTGGAGTTTTAAAGGTTGGCAGGCTTGGCTGGGATAGATCACTGAGGGCACTACCCTACTCCAACAGAGAAGGCAGGCAAAAAACTTGGGGGGCAGATGGCACAATCTGAGGAAGGCTTGGACAGATGAGGGGAGATTATTCACTCTTTGTGGAGCATATCCCTGAGAAGTAGCATTTACAGAGATGACTCTCCAGGCGCCAAAGGAACCAGAAGGCATCATTTCCTACCACCCCACCAAGCACAAATGCAGAACTACATGCCAAGGGTAGCTCAGCCCCAACACTGGCTGTTTAGCCTGCTTGCTCCAAGTCCCAAGTCCCTGCACTCTGGCATGACTGCCCTTCTTGGTCAAACCTCCTTCAATCCCAGTGCAGTGAGACCTTCCCCCAGAAGACTAACACGGGCCCCTGCCTGGAGCCCAAGAGGTAGAAAGTGTGAAAATGCTGATTTGAAAAATGCCTGGGATAGACAGGGGGGAGATTATTCACTCTTCTTGGAGTGCTTCCCTGAGAACATCAAGGCTATCATTCAGAACAAAGGAGAGACAGAGTTCCCCAGTCAAATAAAACTAAAGGAGTTTGTGACCACTAAACCAACCCTGCAAGAAAAATTAAAGGGGACCAGGTGGAAACGAAAGACCAAAACTGACAAGGACAAGAAAGGAACAGAGAAAATCTCCAGAAACAACAAAACAAGTAATAAACTGACACTAAATGCATATCTATCAATAATTATTTGGAATGTAAATGGACTAAACGTTCCAATCAAAAGACATAGGGTGTCAGAATGAATTAAAAAAAAATGACTCACCTGAGTGCTGCCTACAAGAAACTCATTTTAGCTGCCTACAAGACTCATTTTTTTTGCAGTTTTTTTATAACAATTTTTTATTATGCTATGTTAGTCACCATACAGTATATCCTTAGTTTTTGATATAATGTTCCATGATTCATTATTTGCGTATAACACCCAGTGAACCATGCAATATGTGCCCTCCTTAATATTCATCACTGGCCTATCCCAATCCCCCACCCCCTCCCCTCTGAGGCTCTCAGTTTGTTTCCCAGAGTCCACAGTCTCTTTTTAGACTAAAGACACCTAGAGATTGAAAGTGAGGGTATGGGTTTTGGATTAATGAGCTAAGATGGTGGAGTAGCAGGAAAACCCTAGACTTGTCTCATCCCTTGAACACAGCAAGATAAATATCAACTCATTCTGAATACCCAAGAAATCAATCTGAAAACGGACAGAACAAATTGCACAACTAGAGGGAGAGAAGAGGCCACGATGTGAAAGGCAGGAAGTGCAGAGACATGATTTGGGGGAGAGAAGGATCCCATGTGCTGCAGAGAGGAGGGAGCCCTGATCACAGAAAGAGGTGAGAGAGAGAGAGAGAGAGAGAGAGATAGGGAGAGAGAAGGGGAGAACACATGGGATCGCACAAGGAAAACACTTCCAAAGCCATTGACTGGAAAATGAGAGGGGCTGATTTTTTTGAGTTCTTACAACCAGCAGAGCTCAAAGACTGGAATTTTAGAGGTCCATGCCACAGTGGGTATGGAGCCTGGTGGGCACTGCAGTGCTCCTATGGAGAAGGAGGTCAGAGAATGTGCAGCAGAAGGCACAATCTGATGATCCCCTGGGATGCACAGGGAGAAATATTTCCCCCTTCTTTGAGTGCATCTGGGAGAGATGGCACTGCCTCTCAAGGGACAAAAGAGACAGAGGGTGCCATTATGCTCCCCCACCCCTCAGCATAGGCACAAAGACAGCAGCTGAGGTGGCTAACCTGGATACCAGCTTTTTGCTGGGCTTTACTCTAAATGCCAAACTCCTGTGCTTTGGTGTGACTGCTTTTCTGGGACAAACCTACACCAGTCCCAGTGCAGAGACTCCCCCATCCAGAGGATGAGTGCGGGTCCTCCCCATGCCAAATCCCTAAAGTTTGGAGTTTTAAAACTTAGCTGGCCTGCCTGAGATAAACAGGTGCACTGAACTACAAGACAGGCAGTTAGCCAGGACACAGACAGGGTGAAGCCAGGGATCTGAGGGACACCCGAGACACATGAAGGAAGATTGTTCAGTCTTCTGTGAGGGCTTCCTGGACACCAACAGGTGTGAACTCCCCTCTCCAGGGTGAGCAAGAGGGCTGGTCTCATTTCTCTCCCCTGCCCCTCAGCATAAAGTAACGTCAATAAACAGCGCAGCGCTAACAGTGGTGACCTAACCCCACTAAGTCCCACCCCCCTTACACTCTGTAAGTGCTGCTTTACTAGGACAAATGTGCCTGAGAACTGGAGCAGTGGGCCCTTCCCCCAGAAGATAAGCACAAACCCTCACACACAACACAACTACTGACCATAGAGTGCTACAAAGCTTCAACTCTAGTGGAAATAGCATCAGATCTCTGTTAACAAGCAGACCAGAGCACACCTAGTAAAAACTCACCACACAGTGGACAAGGGCAAAACACTCCCCACTGCAGGCAAGGAGAAACTCTGCAGAGGACAGACCTGAGGGAAAGAGTGGCCAAAACACATCAGCAGAGTGCACACTACATATGCCAGAATGATTCCTGAAGCACCAGGCCTTGGACAGTTTATGGCCTCTTCTTAATAAAGATATTATTCTCAGGAACAGGACATACAACAAGCATTCCTAACACACAGAAGGCAGAGACCTAGACAAAATGCAAAGATGGAGGAATTCATCCCAAAAGAAAGAACAAGAAAAGGTCTTGGCCAGGGAACTATTTGAAACAGATATAAGTAATATGCCTGAACCAAAATTTAAAGTAACAATCATAAGGATATAGCTGGGCTTGAGAAAAGCATAGAGACACCAGGGAGTGCTTTACCACAGAGATAAAAGACCTAAAAACTAATCAGGCCAAGACGGAAAAAAAAAAAAGCTATAACCAAGATGCAAAAGCAACTAGATGTAATGATCAAAAGGATCGAAGAAGCAGAGGAACAAATAAGTGATAAAAAAGATAAAAATTATGGAAAATAATGAAGACAAAAAGAAGAGGGAAAGAAAAATATGGGATCATAAATGGAGACTTAGGGAACTCAGTGACTCCATAAAGCATAACATTCACATCATTGGAGTCCCAGAAGAAGAGAGGGAAAAATTGGCAGAGGGTTTATTTGAGCAAATTATAGCTGAAAAATTCCCTAATCTGGGGAAGGAAACAGACAACCAAATCCAGGAGGCATAGAGAACTCCCATAAAAATCAACAAAAGCAGGCCAATGCCAAGACATATTGTAAGTAAATTTGCAAAATATAGAGATAAAGAAAAAAAATTCCTAAAAGCAACAAGACGAAAAAGTCCTTAAATAACAAAGGAAGATAAATAAGGTTAGCAGCAAATATCTCCACAGAAGCTTCACAGGCCAGGAGAGAGTGGCATGATATATTCAACATGGTAAATGAGAAAAATATGCAACCAAAAATACTCCATCCACCAAGGCTGTCATTCAGAATAGAAATAGGGATAAAGAGTTTCCTAGACAAACAAACACTAAAGCAGTTCATGACCACTAAACCAGTCCTGCAAGAAATAATAAAGGGGATTCTTTGAGTGCGAAAGAAAAACCAAAAGCAACAAAGACTAGAAAGGAACAAAGATAATCTCCAGAAACAATGGCTTAAAAAGTAATACAATGGCACAAAATTCATATCTATTAATAATCACACTAAATGTAAAGGGAGTAAATGCTCCAAAAGACATAGGGTGTCAGAATGGATTAAAAAAAAAAACAAGACCCATCTATATGCTGCCTACAAGAGACTCATTTTAGACCCAAAGGCACCTGAAGATTGAAAGTGAGGGGTTGGAGAACCATCTATTATGTTAATGAACATCAAAAGAAAGCCAAAGTAGTCATACTTATATCAAACAAACCAGATTTACCAAAGACTATAATAATACATGAAGAAGACTATAAAAAGATGAAGAAGGGCACTGTATCATAATAAAGGGGTCTATCCAAAAAGAAGATCTAACAATCATAAATATTTATGCCCCAATTTGGGAGTACCCAAATATATAAATCAATTAATAACAAACATAAACAAACTCATTGATAATAATACAATAATAGTAGGGGACTTTAACACCCCACTGACAGCAATGGGCAGATCATCTAAGCACAAAATCAACAAGGAAACAATGACTTTGAATGACACACTGGACCAGATGGACTTAACAGATATATTCAGAACATTTTATCCTAAAGTAGCAGAATATACATTCTTTTTAGTGCACATGAAACATTCTCTAGACTAGATCACAGATACTGGGTCACAAATCAGGCTTTGACCAGTACAAAAAGATTGAGATCATACCCTGAATATTTTCAGACCACAACACTATGAAACGTGAAGTCAACCACAAGAAAATTTGGAAGCACCACAAATACATGGAGGTTAAACAACATCTTACTAAAGAATGAATAGGTTAACCAGGAAATTAAAGAAGAAATAAAAAATACATGGAAGCAAATAAAAATGAAAACACAACAGTCCAAAAACTTTGGGATGCAGCAAAAGTGGTCCTAGGAGGAGGGAAGTATATTAGCAATACAGCCTACCTCAAGAAGCAAGAAAAGTCTCAAATGCACAACCTAATCTTAGACCAAAAGGAGCTACGAAAAGAACAACAGTTGAAGCCTAAAGGCAGCACAGGAAGGGAAATAATGAAGATTAGAGTAGAAATAAATGATATAGCAACAAAAAAGTAGAATGCATCAATGAATCCAGGAGCTGATTCTTTGAAATAATTAATAAAATTGATAAACCCCTAGCCATATTTATCAGCAAAAAAAGAGAGGGGTGCCTGGCTCAGTCAGTTAAGAGGCTGCCTTCAGCTCAGGTCATGATCTCATGGTCCTGGGATTGAGCCCCACATCAGACTCCCTGCTCAGTGGGGAGTCTGCTTCTCCCTCTCCCTCTGCCCCTCCCCCTGCTTGTGCACTCTCACTGTCTCTCCCTGTCTCTCAAATAAATAAAATCTTAAAAAAAAAGAAAAACTCATGCCAACCAATTGGACAACGTAGAAGAAGTGGATAAATTCCTACAAACATATAAACTACCAAAACTGAAACAGGAAGAAATAGAAAACTTGAACAGACCAATAACCAACAAAGAAGTTAAATCAGTAATTGAAAACCTCCCAACAAAAGGAAGTCCAGGGCCAGATGGCTTCCCAGGGGATTTCTACCAAACACTGAAAGAAGAGTTAATAACTATTCTTCTCAAACTATCCCAAAAATTAGAAAAGGCAGGAAAACTTCCAAAGCCATTCAATGAGGCCAGCAATACCCTGATACCAAAACCAGACAAAGACTCCACTAAAAAAGAGAAGACCAATATCCCTGATGAGCACAGATGCAAATATTCTTAATAAAATACTTCCAAGTTGAATCCAATAATACACTGAAAGAATGATTCACCACAATCAACTGGGATTTATTTCTGGGCTGTAAGCATGGTTCAACATTTGCAAATTAATCAATAACATATTCCACATTAACAAAAGAAATGGTAAGAACCATATGCCCATTTAAATAGATGCAGAAAAAGCACTTGACAAAATGCAACATCCATTCATTATAAAAATCCTCAACAAAGTAGGGATACTATGGACTATGAGAAACAAACTGAGGGCCTCAGAGGGGAGGGGGGTGGGGGAATGGGATAGACCGGTGATGGGTAGTAAGGAGGGCACGTATTGCACGGTGCACTGGGTGTTATACACAACTAATGAATCATCGAGCCTTACATCGGAAACCGGGGATGTACTGTATGGTGACTAATATAATAAAAAATCATTAAAAAAAAAGAGGGAACATACCTCAACATCATGAAGGCTATATATGAAAGACCCACAGATAATATCATTCTCAGTAGGGAAAACCTGAGAGCTTTTCCTCTGGTCAGGAACAAGGCAGGGATATCCACTCTCACCACTGTTATTTGTCATAGTACTGGAAGTCCTAGCCTCAGCAATCAGACAACAAAAAGAAATGAAAGGCATCCAAACTAGGAAGGAAGAAGCCAAACTTTCAATCTTTGTAGATAACACAATACTCTATGTAGAAAACCCAAAAGACTCCAACAAAAATTTGCTAGACTTGATACCCGAATTCAGCAAAGTCACAGAATGCAAAACCAGCATATGGAAATGTGTTGCATTTCTATACACCAATAATGAAGAGAAAGAGAAATCAAGGAATCGATCCCATTTACAATTGCACCAAAATCTATGAGATATCTCAGAATAAACCTAACCAAAGAGATAAAAGATCTATACTCAGAAAATTATAAAACATTGATGGAATAAATTGAAGATGACACAAAGAAATGGAAAAATATTCCATGCTCATGAATTGGAAGAACAAAAATCATTAAAA
Source organism: Ursus americanus (assembly GCF_024610735.1). Lineage (NCBI taxonomy): Eukaryota > Metazoa > Chordata > Mammalia > Carnivora > Ursidae > Ursus > Ursus americanus. Next base: position 24,213,232 of record NC_142164.1, read on the forward strand.
TGTCTATACTACAAAAACAATCTACACTTTTGATGCAATCCCTATCAAAATGCCACCAGCGTTTTTCACAGAGCTAGAACAAACAATCCTAAAAATGTGTATGTAACGACAAAAGACTGTGAATAGCCGAAGCAATCTTGAAAAAGAAAAGCAAAGCTGGAAGCATCACAATTCCAGACTTCAAACTATACTACAAAGCTGTAGTCATCAAGATAGTATGGTACTGGCACAAAAATAGACACATAGATCAACAGAACAGAACAGCAAACACAGAAATGAACCCAAACTATATGGTCAACTAATCTTCAACAAAACAGGAAAGAATATCCAATGAGAAAAAGACAGTCTTTTCAACAATGGTATCGGGAAAACTGAACTGAAATGTGCAGAAGAATCAATCTGGACTACTTTCTTACACCATACACAAAAATAAATTCAAAATGGATTAAAGACCTTAGTGTGGGACAGGGAACCATTAAAATCCAAGAGGAGAACACAGGCAGTATCCTCTTTGACATCGGCCATAACAACTTGTTACTAGATATGTCTTCTGAGGCAAGGGAAACAAAAGTAAAAATAAACTATTGGGACATCATCAAAATAAAAAGCTTCTGCACAATGAAGGAAATAGTCAACAAAACTAAAAGGCAACCTTCAGAATGGGAGAAGATATTTACAAATGGCATATCTGATAAAGGGTTAGTATCCAAGATCTATAAAGAATTTATCAAATTCAACAACCAAAAATAAATGATCCAGTATACAAAAATGCTGATTCAAAGGGATACATGCACCCTGATGTTTATAGCAGCAGTATCTACAATAGCCAAATTACAGAAAGAGGCCATGTGCCCATTGACTGATGAATGGAAAAAGAGGTGATATATATACAATGCAATATTACTCAGCCATCAAAAAGAATGAAATCTTGTCATTTGCAATGACGTGGGTGGAACTAGAGAGCATTATGCTAAGTGAAATAAGTCAGTAAGACATAGACAAATACCACATGGTTTCACTCATATGTGGAAGTTAAGAACACAGGGAGAAAAATCAGAGAAGAAAACCAAGAAACAGACTCAACTACAGAGAACAAACTGATGGTTACCAGAGGGTAGTGGGTGGGAGATTGGTTTAAATAGGTGATGGACATTAAGGAGTGCACTTGTGATGAACACTGGGTACTGTATATAAGTGTTGAACCACTAAATTCTACACTTGAAACTGAAACTAATATTACACTGTATGTTAATTAACATAAATAATTCTTGGAAGAAAAAATTAAAATCATTGCTACATCATTATTAAGTAAACTAGAGTTCATTAACATTTTACCAGTTTTTTCTCTATGTACTTTTTCTGTTCCAGAATTCTTTTTCTGTTCCAGGATCTTATCTAGAATACGACATTGTATGTAGTTTCCATATCTCTTTAGTCTACTCTGGTCTTTGACAATTTCTCAGTGTTTCCATGGTTTTTCTGACTGACAATTTTGAGTAGAACTGGTTATATATTTTGTATAATGTATCCCTATTTAGGTTTTCTGATGGTTTTTTTCCCCTCATGATTAGACTAGGATTATGAATTTGGGGGAAGAATACTACAGAGGAAAAGTGCCCTTCTCATTGCATCATATCAAGAGGTATATGACATCACTGGTGATATTAGCCTTGACCACTTTTTTAAGGTTGTAGTTGCCAGGTTGCTCTACTATAAAGTTAGTATTTCTTGGTTTCCATATTCTCTATTCTCGTGAAATAAGTCACTATGTTCAGTTCACACTAGCAGGAGTAAGGGGAGTAGTCTCCACCTCCTGAAGATGGAAGTATTTATTTATATTATTTGGGATTTTGCATTACATGTTAAATGTAGCCCTATCCCTCAGTAGAAGAGATTTCCAGAGATTAAATATATGATGCTCAGCTATAGAGATTCAAATAAAGAGCTTGTGATTCATCTTTGCTTACACATCATATTATGTTCATGGTAACACCTCTGGTGTTTATGGGTACTAAACTATTAAAGGCCATTTTTTTTCCTCCACTAAGAACTGTTTAATGTCCCTCAGACTGGCAGAAGACAGGAAAGAAAAACAGACTGAAATTTAACTCCTCTTTGTACTTCATTTCAATTTCTGGCAATATTGGCCTCCTGCTCCCAATATTTACTTAAAGTGTAGATCTCACATCCTTTACAATGAGAACTTGTAAGGAATTTCAGAAACGCTAAACACATTGTAAAGGTTATTAACAATGTAAGTGTTTAGCTCTAGCTATTTTAAAAATATGTTTTTTTAAAAACAAATATTTCTTAGTTATCTTCCTTGGGTTTTGTTTCTTCATAGAATCCACTATAACTCCTTGTCCAATTGCTATCACAGTTTAGTATATCTTACTATTCCCTATGCCATACTAAGCAACTATTTTTTTCTCCTGAAATACGTCAATGTGTGCATTTGAATGTTATCATTTTGTCACCACCCCCTCAAAATACATTTTGTCTTCTAGCCCTAACTTTTGAAAAAATCAGCCACATCACCGAACACTGTTCACCAAATAATGACCATGAAGAAACCATAATTCCTACTTTAGTAATAATAAATAATACATTTCCTTGCAGTTTATAGAAGACTTTTATATATGTTTTCTTATATATATTCTCTTATATGATCACCATGTGATCTGCCCCCATAATCTCAGGAGGAAGGCATAGACTAGAAATCATAATTTTAAAACAAACAACTAAGATTCATAGAAGTTAATGTCTTGTTTTTACTGGTCTTGAAAATTAGGGCTATAGATAGAACACATGTGGTCCAAAAATGTTTCAATCAGATTAAGCGAGTTTAGGCTATGTACCAATATCCCAGGGGCCTAAACACATCAAAAGTTTATTTCTCACTCACACAATGTCCAATTTGAGTCTGTGAGAGTCTCCAGGGCATCTAAACTGTATTTGGTCATTCAGTATTCCAGGATGCTTTGGTCTTTCTTCCTCACCCCCAATATGATAAACACATGCTTCCACAATTACTATGGTAAAAAATGAGAAGATGGAGAATCTCACACCAGACTTAAATACTTCTACCCACAAATGGCACAGGTCACTTCTCTCATTTCACCAGATAAAGCAAGTCATAAGACTGTGTCTAACTTCAAAAAGGTCTGTGCCCAAAGAAGAAGATAATCAGAGATCTTGGTGAGCATTTGTATGTCCACCACAGATTATTTGTTTGGTTTTCTTCCATAAGATCATACTGCCTCATCTGAGAATGCTCATGAATAGTATCAGTAATACCCACCAGCTAATGAAGTGCCCTTTCAGACCTATAGCCTAAACAATTTTATGATTCTAAGCCACATATTAGTATCAATACACATTGATACTAACATCAATACATATTAGCTAAGGATTCTCAAAGAGGCACTATTACCTAGTAGTCAAAAGCCTGAGCTTTGAAGTCAGAACAATTTTGTTTCAAACCCCAAAAAACTTACATCTTCAAGAGCTGGGGCAAGGTATTTAACATCTCCAAGTAAAAAGGAGATAAAAATAGTATCTACCTCACAGATTTCTTTTAAGCATTAAGAAAGATAATGCAACCGTTCTTGGCATTTAGTAAACCTTCAATCAACGTTGCAACTTTCATTATACTGTTGTCCACTGTAATTATAATGAACATAGATCCTAGATATTCAAGGAAAGTCCCAGTGCTGTCTTATCTTCCCTTCCCCTTATTGCCTTTCATGCAAAAATGTTGCTACAAGTATAATCTACAATAAGATAACTTTGAAATCTTAAAAACAGATTATATCTAAAAATGTGTATTTATGAATTTTAATACCCTAGACTGATATTTTGGGAAGAATGACAAGAATACAACTGCTTTACTTCCATTCTATTTAAATAAGGTCATTTGTCACATACTGATGTGAAAAAAAGTAAAATATTCCAATATGAATGACTCTTCATAATTCCATTGTTTACCACATTATTCTGAGGTTTTATAGATATATGACAATTGATTGCTTAATGTTTAGAGCCATAAATGACTAGTGTGGAACAGTCTTACAAATTAGAAATCTAGGAACACAATTAAAACATACAGTTTACGGTATCACTGAAGATACAGAAATATATTTTATTCACCATAAGTAGTAGCATAACAAAAATCATTTTTTTAGTTTTTATTTTTGAAGTGCCTAATGCTACATAACACTTAATACTGTCAATTAATGTGCTTGAAACCACTATTTTCCCTCCAACACCAGAATTCCATAAAACTAGAAAACATTTCCTATTTTCATTCACCTTATGTAAATAACAATCAGAGTTTACAACAGTTTCAGATAAGAAACCACGTAGTTAAACTCCTAATCAATATCAGGCTCATCTAACTGATGATCAGAAGGGAATTTCTGAACTTTTGAAGTTTAGCCATCCACAATATTAACGATTTTATGTTTTGTGTGTATACTTGAGTGAAGCATGAATTTATCCTTAAAATTACATTGAGCTAATCTGCTAACTTCTTCTGTATAAATCAACAAATATATACAAATGGAAGTGAACTACTGACCTAATATAAAGACACAAAATTAAGACTTTATCTCCAACTCTGTGCTAGTTGAAAAGCACTTACTGAAGTAATATTCTTCAAACAAAGAAATAATACCTTTTCTAATACTTTCCTCACCCCACTATCATTTTTCATAAAGTGGTATGTTTATCATGACTGTCATTGATTAAAATTTGGTCCATCTTCTCACTTTCCAAAGTGTAAATGAACCTTTGAAATCTGACTGAAATGAATTACAAATGACAATCTTTGTTTTCTTTTTCAGAAAGAAGCTAGACTTCTTTTAAAATCCACTTTCCTGTAGTCATCCACACAGGTATCCATTCTGAGAAATGAATTTCTCAGATTGTCTTAGTAAGGTCATGTTTCCTTGCTACATTAAGTGAATTTTGTACTGTAAACAAGGGGGAAAACATCCAATTAAATTGCTAAAGTGCCACCAGACTTGCATCTAACTTTATAGTTTTATACCAGGTATTTTAGACCCTCTTAGTTTTCAAGGTAATATTAAAATACTTTATATTAAGATCTCATGTAAAAAAAAAACTAGTTTGCATATCAGAAAACTGAGATTTCTTTTAATTATTCCAGAAAATTCAGAAAATAAAAGTATTACCATGGAGTGAATAACTAGTATCTTATAGGAGCATTATTCCTCTGAACATGGAGTAGGAAATATTGATCTAGACAGTATGCTGTTCATGGGCAGTAACCATGATTTATTTTTTTACACAATCTCCCCAGTACTAGGCTTAGTGCTCGTGTCTAATAAATGTTGAATGGATGAAAGGACAAATGGATGGATGGATGGATGGATTGAAGAGTGAATGAATTAATAAGTGAATAAATGACTTCTGATCAACAGTTGAAATAGGTCACAGACTTCACTTTATGAGGTCAAAATTTCTTTGCCCCAAGAAAAATATTTTTGTACTCTATTAAATGACCTTTAAGATTTGAACTTGACATTATCATCAAATCAGTAGATACATTTCATGAAATAATACATGATTTTGTTTTTTATTGTAGCCACCACATCATCAGTCTGCTTGATTAACTTGTCAGCTTTCTCCTCTCCAGATGGTGAGCCAAGCCCTTTGCACTGAAAGCTTTTAAAATGGCTAAAGAATCTACGATAAGGTCAGGATATACCAACAGAGAAAGCAGAGCAAGATTTTTCTTTTAGTTTAGTTTAGGTTTATAAGATGAAAATGACTGAAAATTGATTAGTGGCTATCTCATGACATTTCATTTATTCATGATCTTTTTATGCAAGTAGGACACAGGTTTTCTCAGAGTAGGCTTTGAAATCAATTTAAGGTATATTTCTATTTTAAGACTCCATAAACTAAAAGTTATTTATAGAACTGCAGCCTAGGCTGCATTTTCAGGAAGTATCTTATTTATTAAATAAATAAATAGAATAGTAAAATACCCTGAACCAAACAGAGAGAAACAACATTACATCCCCAAGACTAGCCGTAATCAATGTCAATCAACATTTTTGATGGTCCTATTTGACACAAAGCACTGTACTATGTATTAAGAAGGGGCTAGAAAATAAGTCTTTCCTGTGCCTAAAATTGATGTGATTCATATAGAGAAAAAAGCCAAATGTGATTTAGCCTAAGACCACTTAAAAACATTGTTATAAAAATGTATAAATTTAGTGGCTCCTGGGTGGCTCTGTCAGTTAAGCATCTGCCTTCTGCTCAGGGTCCTGGGATCAAGTCCCCGTGGGGCTCTCTGCTCAGCGGGGAGTCTGCTTCTCTTCTCCCTCTGCCTGCCACTCCTGCTGCTCTGCTGCTTGTTCTCTCTCTCTCTCTCTGTCAAATAAATAAATAAATAAAATCTTTAAATAAAGATATATACATTTAAATACTCAGAAGAAATAATATGTAGATGACACCATAGTGAAGGAAGGATTAGGCTGGTGGTTCAGGTGGATCAGCTAAGTCAGTATGGTCAATTTAGTCAGCTAAGTCAGTGGTTCTCAAATGGAAGAGATTTTGCCCCCCAGGAAATATTCAAAACCTGGAGATATTTGGGGGGGTATACTACTGGTATATTATTAGTATTAGTAGGTAAAGACCATGAACACTGCTAAACATCCTATAGTGCACAAGACAGTCCCCCACAATAAGGAATCTGGCCCAAAATATCAGTAGTGCTGAGGCTGAGAAACCCTGAACTAAGTTCTGGTAGGACAAATTCATGATACTCTTGGTGTTCAACTTTCATCATCGTCCCACAATGTTAGGTTACTAAGTTTGTACTAAAGTAATCAATATTTGAATGCACACACTGCTCCAACAATTATGTGATCCATTTTCCTACTTTAATGTAATGACAGTTGACCCCTATGCATCAAAATTATTTTAGTGGTGGACCTAAACAATATTATTGTTTATTAGAGTATGAGATAAGATTATTTTATTTTCTCCATGACTATTTTAAATTTTCAAAGAGAAAAAATAGTGAATCAGCAAAGAGTTAATGACAACTATTATAACATCTTATGTTAAAGGTAAAAAATAAAAATAGAACCATGCATAATGACCATAAGGCATATAATTAGCATTGATGGCTTTGATTTTAAATGAAACCCTTTCCTCAAAGTGCTTTTGCCTGTAAGAGAGGGCAGTATACAATATCAGACGTTAGTTTATTTCATTTCTCTCATCAGAGTTTTTTTTTACCACTTAGTGAGAAATATCATGATTAAGAAAAGTTCAAATGTTAGTGTAATTTTTATAAGGTATATATTTATTGTCAAATGTCCCTCTCACCTTCATCAATGAAAAGTACATGACCTGTGAATAAAAATATCTAAAACACGATGGTCTCAGTTCTCATTGTCTTCAGCTAAGATTTAATATGCTCTTTAAATTCTGTTCTAAAAGAAATGCAAAAATCTCAGGAGTAGCTTAAAAATTTTAGGACTCCATTTTACATTTGGTAATCTGAGCAGATGAGACATAATTTTCAAATGGCCATCAGCAAGAGGTATTAAACAATGTCCTGGGCTTTTGTTTTAGACTTGTGAATTCAGATTGGAAAATGGTTTTAGCAAAACCTTTGAGTATAGCTCATATAGTAATCCTCTATCTCTGGGACCTTGGTACATCTATAATGCTCCTCAGTTCCCAACACCCTTTCCTACACTGTTTCCATTCTTCCCTCCTTCACTTGGGTAAAGTTCCATAGCCGGAACTTATAAGGCCCTGCTCCCTTCAGCAGATGTTCCATTTGATCATTGACAGGTAATCAAAATGACCAATCCATACTCATCATCCCTGAAGTATAATTTCTCCAAGATACACCTGCATTTTAATATGGACCTTGTAGAAATAAAATGCCTTACATGAAAGCAGTGACTCCAAAGCAACATTAGTTGATTACCATATTGATTGCATTTTCAGCCTAATAGATTTATTAATATGTGAAAGCTGCAACTTAACTAAATAATAATTGAAATAATGAATTCATAGACCTAAGGAAATAAAATACAAAATAATTGAGAGACGGGTGTCTCTGATAGAAAGTGACCCTGATCATGGTAAATTATACACATGCATATTCAGTTATTATTGAAAAGGAATCAATCCTATCTAGTATTAATATACTTTGGTAGTAGAATCTGAAGGTTGTCCATTTTTGATAGATATTAATCTAAAAGATTATTCTAAAACTAATGTATTTCTTTGTTATAGTTGTCATTTTCAGGTTATTTTGATTTAAAACAATTGAAAGAATACAGTTAAAAGCTGTGTAAGTATTCATCATAAGATAAATAGTAAAGACACATCTACCAGTTTTTTAATGATAATTTCAGCTAAAGTCAGGTATTACATTTTACAGATGAACAGAATATCATAGGGCGATGTAGAAAGACAGGTTCTATTAGACTAGAACTATACATAACTTGGCTTGAAATCTATTTTCTGTGACACTTAGAAGTGAGTGTGATATTCCTCTGGATTATCAGTCAAAATCCAAGAAAACATAAATAAATGGCTGAACTCCCATGGCATGAGAGGGAGGTTAAGATGCATGCTACCATGAAAAACTGTAAAAGCTGGGAAGGAGTAAGTCTGGATGCTACAGTTGAGAACATTAGGTGAAATGATAGATTGAAAATGATGGTTATACCAAGGGAGGAAAAAGATTTCCCAGTAGGAAGAAAATATAGAACATGATAAAATAGTATGTAGGAAGAGTCATAAAATAATGAATTGCTAAGAGGGAAAAATATGAGAAAAAATTTAAATGTTATAATCACTTATCACTAAAACATATTTTTTAAAGAATTATAGAAACACAGCATATTAGCTTTAGAATGAAGCAGAGAAATCATCTAGCATGTCTCCATCATTTTGAAAATTAAGAGACTGGGGTCAAGAGAAATAAAAGTTGTCTAAAGTCAAAATAAATCAGTGGCACAAGAGTAACATTTTATAGTATAATGAACGTATCACTTAAATGCTGCAGATAATTTGTTTATTTGAATTGGAGCCCAATCTCTCCCACACCAATTCTCCAAAAAAGCAAGAAGAAATATTATTCCATGGGTACTTTACTACTACTTACCTCTTAGCCAAAGATTATTGTTCATTTTAGACTGCTTTTATCCATATTGGAAAATAATAATTAGCATGTATTCATTGCTTACTGTGTCAGATACCATAAATATTTTTCTTTTCTCTCATTAGCTCTTACAGCAACCCTATGAGGAAAGCACATTCAGTGTCCCCATTGTCAGATTGAAAAATGTGGAGGCTTAACATGGTAGCAACTTGCCCAAACTCTTACAAATAAAAGTAAAATGACCAGAATTTTGAATCCAATAGCCTAATTTTGGACTCCTCCATGCTCTACTGCCTCCAAAAGGTGGAACTTGCCCCTAATACCTAGTTTGTCAAGGCCCGTAGGGTAACAAAATGAACAAGGCTAAACACCCTCACTGTTCAATGAAGCACAACGTCCAAATTAAATTACATGCAAATAAAGTAACAAATAAAAGAACAGAAAGTTGCTTGGGATCTAAGTAAATCTGCAACAACAACAACAACAACAACAAAATTTCAAGGATAATACCTCTTGATGGAAAGTTTTGTTTGTGAGGTCCATTAATGAGGGTAGAAGCTTGGAATGAGTCAACAGAAACAGAGGTTGGCAATACAAAAGAGAGGAAATAATCCATAGAGCAAGATTCTTACAAAGATAAGAAAGGATGGGACTCAGATTACAGGTAAAATGATTAGCTTTGAAAAGGAAGCAGGATAACCCTCCCCTCTAAAAGGGAAAGAGGAAAACAAGGGTGTGGATGCAGATGTAATTTCTAATTTGGTAGGGGGGGTAATTTAATGGTATTCATTTTCTCTGTGAAATAGGCAAGAGGTAATCAACTGTAGAAAGTTGGAGGCTTAAAGAGATTGAAAAAGTTTTTGAAATAGCTGTTATACATAATGGAAGAAAGTTGACTGGAGAAATGTAGAAATATTTTCAGGTAACATTGAGGGCCCCTCTGAAAAAGTAAGTGACTGATGTAAATATTTTATTGTGTAATATACCATCTGTGGTGGTTAAATCTGTGTCAACTTGGCTGGACTAGTGTGTCCAGATATTTGGTCAAATATCATTGTGGATATTTCTGAGACAATATTTTTGAATAAGATTTACATTTAAATCAGTGGACTTTTAGTAAAGCAAATTGCCCTCCTTAATTTGGATGGGCCTTATCCAATCACCCAAAGGCCTAAATAGAACAAAAGGCTGACTTTCTTCTAAGCAAGGGGGAATTCTCCAGCATACTCTTCAAACTTCATGAACAACATTAGCTCTTTTCTGGGTCTCCAGCCTGCCAGCTTCCCCCATCAGATTTTGGACTCACCAAGCCTCTCCAATTGTATGAGCCACTTAAAATAAATCTCTTTCTAAATATTTATACATTTTATTGGTTCTGTTTCTCTGGAGAACTCTGATTAATACATCGCCTATACAGAAAACTGAATTAAGCATAAATATATAAAGAAAATATTAAAATTATCAACATACATGTTTATAGATCAAGAAAGAGAGCATTCCCAATGGTCTAAATATGTTATGCACCCCATCCTTATCCCAAGAACCATATTCTAAAATTGATAATAATTTGTAGAATTTTTTTCTTTTTCTTTTTTTTTAAAGATTTTATTTATTTATTTGACAGAGATAGAGACAGCCAGCGAGAGAGGGAACACAAGCAGGGGGAGTGGGAGAGGAAGAAGCAGGCCCCTAGCGGAGGAGCCTGATGTGGGGCTTGATCCCATAATGCCGGGATCACGCCCTGAGCCGAAGGCAGACGCTTAACGACTGAGCCACCCAGGCGCCCCATTGTAGAATTTTTTTCTTAATACCATGCAGCATTCCTTTATAGACTACAAAAAGGTAGATAGGCAGATTCAGCCAGAGTTATGTTTAACAGGATGGTACAATATAAGGAAAGTAGATTTAAAAAAATAAGAACGTTAACAGAGTGTCATTTATGGAATGGACCATAAAGGAAAAGAGGTAAGGTGATATGCTAGAAGGTAAAAAAAGACTGGAAACTTATGAAATATGGGCTTAAAAGGCAAGGACCACTGCTAGCTAATGATTATATGAATGGCTTCCAATATGCCAAAATAGTCTTAATTTGTAGTAAATATCCCCTAACATTTAACTGACTTCTAACTAATAAAACTATCTAATGAATTAACTTATTTTGATCTCCTGCTGTATGTTTTGCAACCAGTTTATACTTGAAAATTAATTGGAAAGTTATGTTGCTTGATTTTAGATGTATTATGGATGATTTACTGAGCTTTCCTTCTTCCAGGTGAGAATTGTTACATGTGGCATCAAGCCTTGGGACTTTGATTATCTGTGACTCTGTGTGCCAAAGCTGAACTCAAAGTAGTATATATTGACCTTGCCAACTCTCAACCCACCACTGCAGAAGTGAAAGAGTCTTTTCAAACTCTCATTAGGCTTCTTTACTTGATAAGAAGTCATTTCTATGGCCTATTGATTTCTAAAGTTTATGGATTTACCCTTAGCTATTGCCACACTTAATGTTATATGCCTCAGACCTATTCCAAACCAATATTTGCTTTTAAAATGAGTAAGCAAAATGTAAGTTTTAGAGAATTGCCTAGAAGTTATGCAAACCATTTATTTCTCTATTCACCAAAAATATGTCCTTGGATTAACCTAGACCATCAGGGAATAATATATTTGAATCATATTATTTAGGACTCATACAAAATTATCCTTATTGATGTCATTGTTTTACCTTCAAGAAGCTTATAAGGAAGAATCATTTGAAATGCTTCACTATATTTACTGTAAAACTATTACTGAGGCATTGTTCATATTACATAGCATCCTCTCTATAACAATGCGTTGGGAAATATTCTCATGTCTTAATATTAGTGAATGTATTTCTTTTATGAAACTGACTTATTTTTATCTTCTGCTTACTTTGAATCATGTGTCTATCTTTGCATTAAATGTTAGGAAGCTCAGAAGTAAATAGCCCACTTCTAGCAACTGTAGTGACATTGTGGCACTAATGCTCTGTATTTATATCACTCTTAGTTTTGTTTTATTTTTCTATGTTTATTTTTATTCTGCCCTGATTGATCTTGCTTATTTTTTGTTTCAGCCCTTTTGTGCTTTATGAATTTTATAAGCCACCTTAAATCCTTTTAGGAATAAGAGCATAAATCAGTAATTACACTATATATAAATTATGGACAATGAAGAAAACATGGATTAGTGGTAAGAACAAAAGCTGAGGTCCCTTAACTGGACCTCTGTTTTCAGGTATAAAAAATATGTAAGTTACACTCTTCCTATTGTTCAAGATCTCTGTGAAAAGAAAGATTGTAGATATGAAAATACTACAGCCGACTAACTCTTAAATGCAAGACAACCATAGCATTGTCATCTTTCAATATATATACATATATATATTTCAATATAATTGATGATTTGTGCAAGAAGTTAAATAAGAATTATATCCCCCAATCACGTTGAAAATAATAATAGCCATCTAAAAAAGACAATATGGCCAATATTAATGATTTCATCCTAAGTCTTGATGACAATCTGAAATTCAGCATTATCATCAGCTAGTTAGTAATTATTGCCTTCTTATCTGCACAGAATGTTTTGCTACATTCTACAAAGCTCTCGTTTTTGAGATTTTATTTATTTGTTTGTCAGAGAGAGAGAGAGAGCACAAGCAGAGGGAGAGGCAGGCAGAGCAGGTAGAGGGAGAAGCAGGTTCCCTGCTGAGCAAGGAGCTCAATGCAGGACTCAGTCCTAGAACCCTGGGATCATGACCTGAGCCAAAGGCAGACACTTAACCAACTGAGCCACCCAGGCATCCCTGCAATCTGCAAAGCTCTTTATCCCACAAAATAAGTTACTCCATTTCTGCATCTATAAATTAAAAACGTTGGTCTACACATTCTTATGTTTCCTTCTAGACAAAATATATATGATTTTACAGATATTCTGGGTTATATAAGTCAAAAACTATTCACAGTATGTTTTTATGTTGTCATAAAATAATTACTATTAACTTTATTAAACATTTATTTATAAAACTAATTACTCTAAGTTCAGTGCTCCATTTATCCTTTTGTGCCATATATTATAGCCTCCTGCTCAATATCAAGGTCTAATCCATAATGTTACCATAAAAGATGCTAGTGAAACAGAAAACCACTGGTAGGACTGAGGAAATGTCATATACAACACCCATGATAGGAACCAAACACAGAATGGATAAAACATTTCCTGGAAAACAGATACAAGTGACTGCTTTGAATGTGGCTGTAAACATCCAAGAAAAACATTAAAAATTCTATTTGGAAGCGCTGTTAATCAAGTATACAGTAATATTAAGATATTAAAGAGATTATAGAAAAAATCTATAGGCACCTACTTCCACAGTTGCCATTGAAGCCACAGAGAAAATAACCTGTTCAGGTAGCTTTCTTAGTGACTATGAGGAATGAGTAAAAGGGACTAGTGACCAATAATGTGGTGGTTTTAAGATATGTCCACAAAATCTTTGATCCTCCTCATTTCAAGAGGCAGTGTCTAATTTCCCTCCATTTGAGTGTGACTTAGAGTTAGTGATGAGCTTCTAACAAATAAAATAAAACACTGCATGGCTTTGGAAATTGTTCGTGAAAAGCACTTAAATTTTCTCTCTCTGTCTCTTTCTCTTTCACTCTCTCTTTCTCACGCTCCTTCCCTCCATCTCTCTCTCTCTCTCCCTCACTTTCCCTCTTTCTATCTCTCAGATCATTCATTCTCGAGAACACCAGATGCTATGTCATGAAGACACTCACTTAGCCAGAGACAGTGTGGAACTGAGGCCTTCTGCCAGCGAGGAACTTGAGGACTCCTACCAATAGCCATGTGAATGAGCTTGGAAGTTAATCCTCAAACCACTTAACCAATCCTTCAGATGACTATAATCCTGGCTAACATCTTGGCTATAACCTCATAACCCTGAACCAGACTCATCCAGCTAAGCTTCTCCAAATTCCTGACTCAGAAAAACTGTGGGATAATAATTATTTTTTGTTTTAAACCAACAAGTTTGGGGTTAACTTGTTATGCAACAATACATAACTTACACAAATAAGGAACATTCAGTCCTAAATATATCAGGTATATGGATTCATGGGAAAGAGGGAGAAAGAACTTGAATTAGTTGGTGAATAATGGAGAACACTTGACAAAGTAATATACCTTCATATTTCAATCGATGTGGGGTCATCTATGAAAGTAAGTTATTTAAGTATGAGAGGTTTTTTAAATATATTTTCAGTTTTCAAAATTTAATCTGTTAATATCGTTTTACTAGTGACTCTGAAGAAACTCTTTCTTATGAAAGAAGCATTGTTCACATCAAATAGGGCAATTTTCCTACTCTTTCCTCCATTTTTAGGCACTGCAAATATTTTTAATCCCCTCTAGACTAGCAATCAATTGCCCCGAATGGCCAAGGAATTGTCGAAAAGGAAAAACAAAGCTGGGGGCATCATGTTGCTGGATTTCAAGCTATACTACAAAGCTGGGGTCACAAAGACAGCATGGCACTGGCACAGAAACAGACACATAGACCAATGGAACAGAATAGAGAACCCAGAAATGGACCCTTGGCTCTTTGGGCAACTAATCTTTGACAAAGCAGGAAAAAATATCCAGTGGAGAAAAGACAGTCTCTTCAATAAATGGTGCTGGGAAAATTGGACAGCTACATGCAAAAGAATGAAACTTGACCACTCTCTCACACCATACACAAAAATAAACTCCAAATGCATGAAAGACCTCGATGTGAGACAGGAATCCATCAAAATCCTAGAGAAGAACATAGGCTGCAACCTCTTTGACATCGGCCACAGCAACTTTTTTCATGACACATCTCCAAAGGCAAGAGAAACAAAAGAAAAAATGAACTTGTGGGACTTCATCAAGATAAAAAGTTTCTGCACAGCCAAGGAAACAGTCAAAAAAACTAAGAGGCAGCCCACGGAATGGGAGAAGATATTTGCAAATGACACTACAGATAAAAGACTGGTATCCAATATCTACAAAGAACTTCTCAAACTCAATACACAAGAAACAAATAATCAAATCAAAAAATGGGCAGAAGATATGAACAGATACTTTTCCAAGGAAGACATACAAATGGCTAACAGACACATGAAAAAATGTTCAAAATCATTAGCCATCAGGGAAATTTAAATCAAAACCACATTGAGATACCACCTTATGCCAGTTAGAATGGCAAAAATGGACAAGGCAGGAAACAACAAATGTTGGAGAGCATGTGGAGAAAGGGGATCCCTCTTACATTATTGGTGGGAATGCAAGTTGGTACAGCCACTTTGGAAAACAGTGTGGAGGTCCCTTAAAAAGTTAAAAATAGAGCTACCCTATGATCCAGCAATTGCACTACTGGGTATTTACCACAAAGATGCAGACGTAGTGAAGAGAAGGGCCATATGCACCCTAATGTTCATAGCAGCATTGTCCACAATGACTAAATTGTGGAAGGAGCTGAGATGCCCTTCAACAGATGACTGGATTAAGAAGATGTGGTCCATATATACAATGGAATATTACTCAGCCATCAAAAAGAACGATTTCTCAAAATTTGCTGCAACATGGATGGCACTGGAGAAGATAATGCTAAGCGAAATAAGCAGAGAAAGACAATTATCATTTGATTTCACTCATTTATGGAACATAAGAAGTAGGAAGATTGGTAGGAGAAGAAAGGGAAGAAGGGGGGTAAACAGAAGGGGGAATGAACCATGAGAGACTGTGGACTCTGACAAACTGAGGGCTTTAGAGGGGAAGAGGGTGGGGGATTGGGATAGGCCGGTGATGGGTATTAAGGAGGGCACGTATTGCATGGTGCACCTGGGTGTTATATGCAAGTAATGAATCATGGAACTTTACATCAAAAACTTGGGATGTACTGTATGGTGACTAACATAACATAAGAAAAAATTATTATTAAAAAAAGAAAACATTTGGTATATGTTATTATTGCTAGAATCATAACCATTGATAGGAGTTTAGAAACCAAACAAAAAATGCTTTTAAATATCACAGAGGCATAACATTACCCATCTGTAAGCAAACCTGAAAAAATGCAGATAATCAGTCTCCCAAACATATGCTTAAAATGCACTCCCCCATCCATTTTGATTGCCCTCATCATTTTTCAAGCTGACAAATCAGAAAGCTGGAACTTCTTCTTTCCCTTCAGCTATTGTATTTATTCAAAGTGAACCATAAAGAGGCTTAAAGAAAGGTAAATTTAACTGACAATGTGACAGTAGGTTAATGATATAAAATACTACACCAGCCTTCACTCACCTTGCTTTTAAATATCCCTGGTTCTCTCATGTTGTACACTTTCACTCCTTGATCCTTATACATGCAAAGAATGTAGATAAAAATAACATTGAAGGGGCGCCTGGGTGGCTCAGTCATTAAGCGTCTGCCTTCAGCTCAGGGCGTGATCCCGGCATTCTGGGATCGAGCCCCACATCAGGCTCCTCCACTAGAAGCCTGCTTCTTCCTCTCCACTCCCCCTGCTTGTGTTCCCTCTCTCGCTGGCTGTCTCTATCTCTGTTAAATAAATAAATAAAATCTTTTAAAAAAATAACATTGAAAAGTTTACATTTCATTCCCATTGATTAATACACTAAATCATCAGCATAACCAGTTTGCTACATAGAAATCTTTCCTATTTCCATTCAAATTCACATTGAATTACTAGATCTCATGATGAGGCAGTTTGATGAACTTTGATGAACTCAAGGAAGATAGCAAGGCTGGTTATAGTAAAATGCCAGAACGTTTATTTAACCTCATCAAAACAATGCCAGGATGAGTACTAATAATGTTAGTTGAAAATAATAGGATATCAATATGAGTTCTCAAGTTTGATTTTTTATTAAAAGCATATTTACTTTGAATAACACTGCAAATTATTTAAATCAACCTGCATTTGTAAGGCTTTAAAAATGAAATGCAGTGGGGTGCCTGGGTGGCTCAGTTAAGCATCTGCCTTCAGCTCAGGGCATGATCCCAGCATTACGGGATTAAGCCCCACATCAGGCTCCTTCGCTGGAAGCCTGTTTCTTCCTGTCTCGCTCCTCCTGCTTGTGTTCCCTCTCTCGCTGTCTGTCTCTATCTCTGTCAAATAAATAAATAAAATCTTTAAAAAAAAATGAAATGCAGTATGTGAAGTTGTCATAACAGTCCATGGAATATGGTAGGGGATCAATAGATGGTACCTACCACAAACACTAGTACTGTTTGTCTCATTTTTATTAGAAGTAGTACTAGTAGTGGCAGTAATAGTCCAGTAGCTTGATAATAGCTCGCTATACTTCCCCTTTTCATGTGTGCATTTTTTTCCAGAAGGAAACTTTATATTATAGAAGGGCCAGTCAGTGAAACACATTACCAAGTTGATCGTTGAATCCCTTTATTACACATAATCGAGAGAAAAAGACCAGATTTTATGCAAGACAATGAGAGACCCAAGTGAGAATAGAAAGGAAAGAAAGGTGGAGAATTCTCCCCAACTTTTGCAAAGGAAGAAAATATTTTAGCTACTAACACATGTAATAATGCTAATCCATTGTGGGATCCACTACTATGAGTTGCAAAAGATATTACCACTATCAAATCTACAGAAAGAAGAGAAGAAAAAAGAAGAGAAAGTAGAATAAAAATAAAAATCATTATCATCATTATCATCCAATATGGAGAAGAATACAGAAAAGAAATCAGGAACAACTGAAGACAAATTTGGTAACAATTAAATTATATTGACAGGAAGGATGGAGACAAAATGTAGACCTGTCCTCCAAAACTTAGTATTTTACAGTCGTAGGCATTTACCCAGTCTATTTTTTGTAAGGAGGTGACTCTGGTCCTTAACTCCTTCATAGAAGTTGAATTTATAGAGAGCATACTGATTTCCAAGAAAGGTAACTTAAGAGAGCTTGTTGGTACACTTTTGGGTTAAGGGATTATAAATCCTGGGGAATCTCCAGTTCAGACATGAATTAGTCTAAATCTTCTCTTAAATCACTCAGCCTCTCTGCCGTACTGATTTACCTAGTTAAGGTATCTCTTTTCTAAAGCCTAAACAATGTACATTCCTAAATCAGTCATGATAGACTCCTTAGAAATGCAAAATAAACTTCAGCTGTTATAATTTCTTTTAAAATTAAAAGCTCTGGTTTTATCTAGGATTAAAATGAAAGTGAGACTGAGGTGGAAGTGCCAGAGGAACTTGAAGTCCAAGAGATTTATTTTTCTCTATCCTCAGCACTTCTGAAGAGTTCACAGAAATACTAATATCTGCTTATCGAAAGTGAGAGAGTGAAAGAGTTGGGGGGTGGATAATAAAAAAGAACTGGACTTCATATTTAGTCCCTTTTTGCTATCCAAGCTCTTTCAAAACACTCTCGTAGTAATGAGTTAAATGTTAGCATCACAGAGCATAGGTAAATTGAGATAATTTTTGCACTTGGCAATAAGTTACATAGAAGCTTGGAGGAGAAAACTTAAAGTGGGGGCAGCTGGTAGGATGCAAAGTGCTACTGTAGCTGTTCTTCCTATTGAACAAACATTTGTTTGTATGGCACTTAGTATTTTATCAAGTGCCTACAATAATATTTATTAGTTATTGTCCACAGGAACCTAAAGAGGTAAACCAATATTAATCATCCCATTTTCCAGATGAGAATACTAGGGTACTTAAATTTTTCAAGTTGGTGTTACCTGAATCATTCATTGATAAATAGCTTTTTTTTTTTTTATAAAGAGCTTTTTAAAAGTGGTTCACCTAAATAGATACAAGCTCCAAATGGGAGCTATTCTTACAATCACCAGGACTTTAACTAAAATGGCATTTGAGTTCATCCAATCTAAATGTCCTCTTAAAACATAAATTGATACTTCAAACTCAAAACTTTATAAAAACCACAAAAATATAAAAAGAACAAAATCAGAACTAGATAATGAACATATACAGTTTCTCAGTATACATTTAAGTATATATGCTATACATTAAAAAGCAAATACCAACTGGGTGGCTCAGTTGGTTAAGTGTCTGCCTTTGGCTCAGGTCATGATCTCAGGGTCCTAGAATTGAGCCCTGCCTGGGGCTTCCTCCTCGGTGGGGAGTCTGTTTCTCCCTCTCCCTCTGCTTTTCCCCCCTGTTCGTTCCCTCTCTCTCTCTCTCTCTCAAATATATAAATGAAATCTTAAAAAATAATAATTAATTAAATTAAATTAAAAAATTAAAAGCAAATACCTGACAATCCCTTTGCACTGATCTTTGGACTATAAGTACTGCCACATCTGTCACTATTTTGTGCCTCTACTGGACAAAAGACTGACCAAATTTCTGACATAATAAGTATAGACTTTTCATTCTCTTTCAGAAATTATTCACAGTTCAACTTTATATTACTCAAAGATTTTAGCCAATTTCTTTAAACTGTACACTATTGAAGCTAGAAGTAAAAGCGGATTCCTTGCAACAATTTCTTTAAATGCTATTTTGCTGAGATTTTCCCAACTATTTGTGCCCTTGATCTGTGGGTAGCAAATATAATTCTCTTTCTGTCTTTCTATTCAGATGCTTAATTACCTGAAAAAAATCTTTTACTATCTTCAACACCTGAATAATCATTGTTATTTGACCAAGATATGAATACTGAGGGGAAATACACCTGCATGCAAAAGGAAACAGATAGTTGGCCTTATGGTAGTACTACAGACTACCAATATTATCCTTGTGAATATTTTTTAACAGAATAAGTGAGTGTATGAAAAACAGATTATATATTTCTGTTCACAAAAACATATTTTTCCCCGGCATATATATATTTTTTAATTATAGGAATGTTCCAATAAGTTGATTTGACAGGGAAAGGAGGAAAAAAATTAGCCAAAGACGGGTGTTTTAAATGGAATTTTTAAATTGTGCAAGGTTTTTAAACCCCACTGTTGAGGAATTATTGAACTCTTTTATTTCATTAATGAAAATACTCAAAATAATAAATAATTATTACCAGATCCTTCTAAATAGTTGATGATCAAGAAGTGTTTATTGAACTACAAAATATCACCATATAATCTTGCAAAATCTCACTGGAAAATAGATCTTTTAGGGCACTGGATTGATATGAAATGATATATACCCTTTGGAATTTCAAAGGTCAATAGAAAACAGAAAAAACAAACCTGCCTCATTTCCTTTCATTTGAAATACCCTTGTGAATGAGGCAGCACTGCCCTCCTTAGCACATGTACCTCCATGTATTAGAAGAATTGACAATATTTTTTATTATTTTCATAAAATGATTACTTCAGCTCCTTTGGATTTCCTTTAGTGCATAATGTCTCACATGTACCCTCCCCAACAAAGAACGTTTGCATTTGGTTTGATTGAGTAACACCTCTATCTCACACAGCAATTTCTGTTAATGCTCTTTATAGTTTCACCTTGCCAAAAACAACTGTAGACTTCATTCATTTTACATCATTGTCTTGTCAGTAAAGCAATAATTTTTCTATGCAGAAGTCATAAAATGTAAGTGGAGCTAATGCCCTACCTTAATGTAGTTTAAAGTTTTTCAACAGTGTTGAATTATAAAAGCAACACAGAGACAAAAGATGATCATAATCGTCACCACTGGATAAAAAAATTAATCTGAATAACCCCACTCTCAATCACTGTGACACAGAACCACTAGTTTGCAAAAGAAACAAACAGTAAGAAGTACTCATCAGAAGGAAAGCTCCATGATTTAACTATAGGAGTCTAGATGATATAACTAAAGACCATTTTCTTGAGAGTGGCAAAAAAGTGGTTTGAGTTTGAATTTACTTACTTCTCCTTGCCTACCCAGAAGTAGAAATATTGATGAGATTAAATAGCCATAGGCCAGAAGGATATGAGGAAACAGAAGAGCATCTGGATCATCAATCCATGAACATTTGAGAGCAAATAATACAGAAAAAAAGTTCCTTCCATCTTGTGTTAGTGATCATGCTTCACCTTGTACTTAGGTTTTCTCCCTCTAGTCACTAAATTTCTAGCAAACATTTGTCCTTTAGAATTATAAAGTATTTTAAATTACTAGTTGTTTAATCACTGATACTAGAGTGGGGCATGAAATGAGTGAGAATTATCCTACACTAGCTGTCAAAATAAATCAATCTTCACTTGAACCTTTGACTTGGTTAAAGTTCAGGGACAGATTTTTATCAGGGGATTTTTCACATAATTACATCATCAGGAGTAAAAGCATTTGACAAATTATCACATAATCCATTAGTAGATAGTATTCTGTAAGGCAGGAAAGCCATTGTTTGTCCTCAGGTTATGTACCTGTAATTGAGGCTATGCACCGTCAGTGATACAGTTCTTGACCTTTCGTGTGTGCATAGAGCATCTGCACAGTTCGGTCATAATGATCAGTTTTACTAAAAAAAAAAAAAGATGAAAGAGAGAGGAGGACAAAGAGCAGGAGGAAAAGGGGTAGGAGGGAGGAAAAGGAAAGGCAAGGAGAGAGAGAAAATAAAAAATTATAATGGAGCACAATTTGCACCCTCATATTTCTTCTGTGGTGAACAAACCTTTAGGTAGCCTCCATGACACTTGCCTCGTGGTGTTCATGTCTTTGTACAATCCCCTCCCTCTTTATAGGTGGCACTGGTGACATTCTTCTAAACAACAAAATATGTCAAAGGTAATAGGATGTCATTCCCATCATTGTGTTAGGTTATATAAAATGCCATCTTGCCAGCAGAATAGCTCTAGGGTCTTGTTCTCCTTTTTGGCTTTGAAGAGGCAAGCTGCTCTAAGTCCTATAGCCATAAGGAAATAAATTCTGCCAACAACCTGAGAGAGCTTGAAAGCACTTTCTCAGTCCAACTCCCAGATGAAAATCCAGCCCTGGCTGACACCTTGATCACAGCTTTGCCAAGGACTCAGATAAGCTGTGCCTGGATTCCTGACCCACAAAAATTATGAGATAATAAATGTTTGGCTTTTTAATCAATTAATTTTGTGACAATTTGTTTTGCAGTATAGAAAACTAATACAGCTTCTTCTGAAAACATGAACATGTATCCCAAATTAACTTATCCTACTTATTTTTTTCTTAATACATTAGAAGGTTTGGCAAAACATTTTGAAATTTTTGTATCCCTTCCCTAATTGAGGTGTGAATACTAACTAGTAACAACTAAAACATTTATTTTCCTCAAAATAATATTATAAAATACATGGAAAAACAGAAAATCAGTTTTTACTACTGTCTGTAAGTATTAATTCACAGTAATTACAAATACTGTGTATGTAAATCATTAAATGCTAAATTGTCAGATACTCAGTTATTGTCAATATTAAGATTATTTGAATAAAATCATAAATGTAAGAGAGGTGAAAGGGACCTTAGAGATATTTAAATCCAAGTCATTCTTTTCAGTGATGAAGTTGAAACTCGGAGAGGTAAAGTGACTAAAGTAAGTTAGCTAGTTAGTGGCAGAGCTAGAAATAAGAACCTTGGACACCTAATACTTTTTTCACCATTCTATCCTTATTTCTAATAATTATACTGTTATATTAAAGGAAATGCATAACACATTCAAATGAATGTTATCCATTCAAAATACAATAAATGTTTAATTATGCAGGTAAGAATTATAGATGCCGACTCTATTTCTGTTTTCTTTTTTTATTACAAGAAATGGTATGCAATTATATTCACAAAATCATGACATCTCTTCTTCCATCACATTGTCTTTCTACATTAGTGCCGAAGTGGTAGAGGTCAATCCATTTTTGCTTTTACTGAATTAAGGCAGAGTTACATATGATTCTTGTTGAAAGACATAATATTTGAATTGTATAGTGGAATATATTGATTAAACACTGCAGTTTCTGTAAGTGGCTCCTGAACTGTTTAGTCAATACTGAAACACAATAATTCTCATACTTGCAGTTGGCTCAAAACATTTCTATATCAATCTGCCATATATTAAAGACCATCTGGTACCACATTCTATATTATAACATTTTTATTTGGGTTTTGTTAAAACAAATTTTAATTTTTTCCAAAAAATGAGTTTGCTATTCATTTTATTTTCACTCTAGAGGATCATGAAGTAACTAAGTCAGCAAATGGTACTTAATCACAGTTTTCATAAATGAGACAAGCTAAGTAACCTTTCAAACCATAATATTTGGATCACAAATAATCCCTTTTAATATATATTCTGATGAAAAGATTTTATATTCAAAACTCAAGCTGCAGCCTTAAATTTATAATTCCTTTATAAATCCTTAATGCCCAATAGATGTTTCTGTATTCTCTAGTCTTGAATGCCTCGAAGGGAGGAAAATAAAAGGAAAAGGAAAGGAAGAAAGTGACGGAGAGATAACAATGCATTAAGAAAAGAGTGGTAAAGTATCACTAAAAACTT